>NW_008632888.1:0-41469 GCF_000691845.1 Merops nubicus | reverse complement strand
TCATGGGCTCAGGGGACAGGGGACAGTGGCAGCAAGTTCCTGCCCAGCGCAGCAGACGTCTACCCTCAGCAACGGCCCCAACCTCCCAGGTGTCCTGGCAGAACAGGTACCTGTCTCAGAGGGGGCAAAGGATGCTGGCACAAGAGTTAGTGGGGCTCACTGGAAAAGATTTAAACTAGATTTGAAGATGGAAAGGGACAAAAGCAGGACAGATAAAGATAAGCCTGTGGGCAGCACACCATGTTTGAGGGATGGTCTGCCAGCAAGGTCCTTCATCTGCCATCTCAGTGGAGGAAGAAAATGGAAATCCATGCAGCAGCAAGGACACAAGAGTTAATAAGTCAAAGCCAAGGGTTCAGGCCAAATCAGCACAGATTTATGAAAGGCAGATTCTGCTTAATGAACCTGATGTCCTTCTATGACAAGGTGAACTTAGTGGATCACCACCCCTGGAGGTATTTAAAAGACATGTAGATGATGTGCTTAGGGACATGGTTTAGTGTTGGGCTTGGCAGTGTTAGGTTAACAGTTGGACTTGATGACCTTAAAGGTCTTTTCCAGCCAAAATGATTCTGTGATGGCTCCCTGAGTTCCTCTTCCACTGCTGCACTGCTTTCCTGGTGAAGAAGTTTTTGCTCATACTCAGTTTGAACTTTCCCAGAGGCATTTTTGAGCATTGTCCACAGTTATTCCTCCTGCTGTATCAGAGAGCAGTTCTGCTCTCTCATCACTGTAACTCTCTGTAGAGCAGCTGGGGGGTGCTAGGTGGTGACCCTGAAGTGACCTCTTCATCAGAGCAATCAGCTCTCATGGGGCCCAACTTCTCCCCATGTCTTCTGACCACCTTCAAAGCTCTGCTGTAGAACCTCTCCAATTCATCCACATCTCTCTTGAACTGGGGAGCCCACAGTTGGGTGTCCAGTGCTAAACAAAGGGGAATGTTGATTTCTCTTGATCTGCTGGCCACATTACCTCTGATGGAGACCGGTGGATAGTTTACCTTGTCTCCTGTGTAAGTTCATTTTTGGCCTAGTGTCCATCACAGTCCCAAGTTCTTTCTCCCAGGGTGGCTTTTCAGCCAGTCAGGTCAGCTGGTGCAGGGGATTATCCTACTCTATGTGCATTGTCTCCCACCTCTCTTGAACTTTGAGGTTTCCGTCAAGCCAGTCATCTAAATCTTTCACGTTCATTTTGAATCAAATCTTTTCCATTTAACAGAGCAATCATTCCCTCTACTTTTGTGCTATCTCCATACTTGCAAGAGTGCACTCTGTCTCCCCATGCAGAGCTGAAAATACAACCAGTGTCAGGGTCAGTATGAATCTCTGAGCTACTTTTGTCAGCCCCTGAGGTACTTTACTTCTTATTCACAAAATGGATTTTGATTAACACCCTTTGAGCCTAGTGGTCCACATAATTTTAGAACCATCTAACAGTCCATTTTTTCCTGTTTGTTGGGAAACAGATAGACATTGTTTTCTCTTAGCCTTATTTTCTCTACAGTTCTTCCAGGCAGAGCAAAAGAGGGTTTTCAGCAATATGACACTATGCATTTTAACCAAAATTACTAGTTCCTGTAATCTTAGAATTGAAGTATTTTAAAGATAAGAACATGGTGAAAACTGATGATTTTGTCACTACATTGTTACATCTACTGAGGTCATCTTGGAAGTTTTGACTAAAGCTAGAAAACATCTTTCACATTTTACATAGATGAGGGAGTTGGCAACACAGAGACTAAGAAGAGCCAGCCCCTGGCCCCACAGGCTATACAGCAAGAGCTTCATATGGCTAGAAGCCATCAGGCACAAACCACCATACACAGCCTTGCAGAAGTCAAACCTCTGGAAGGAAGTCATAGGCAGAAGGCACCAGGACTCTGTCAGAGACCTGCCACTTCATTACAGAGCAGAACTGGCCTCCAGTTGTCTTCCAAGGGAAGCTAGCACTGTGCCCCTTCAGTTAAGCAATTTTCTGCTTTTATTGTTGAAATCTTCATTGTTAATTTTCACCTAGTAGCTCCGTTTGCTCAACTTCACTTACTACAATGGGATAATAAACCTTGGGGGGGAAAGTCATGCATGTCAGTCTCTACTGCACTAAATATTAAAAAAAAAAAAAAGGAAAAATGGTGCATGGCACTTCTTATGTGGCTTTTAAATTTTCAGGAAATGAGCTCTCCATGAGCAGGTAAAGTGGAAGGTTTTGATGACAGCATATGAATCAGATGACACACAAGGGAAGTAAAGAGAAAAATATCTTCGAAATCTGTTCCCAAACAGATTGTCAAAATGAGCTCCTAATGAATCAATGTATTTTAAAATTTAAATGACTAGGCACAAATCTGGTTCCAGTGTGAACTAAGAGCACGTGAACCCCTGCAAACTGAAATTCAGTGGACAGTACAAGGAACCAGCATAATTTCTCTCCCACAGGCACCATCCAAGTAAGAACAAATGAGTCAGAAGCATGAGTCTTTGTACCTTCTTCTGTTCACACAAATAGGCTTCCAAAAACCAAATTCCAAAAGGCGGGTAGGCATAGAAGGCATCAGAAACCAAAGGAAAAAGATCAAATTCAGGATATTTGTCTTTTTCTGCAGTGACAAGGGACATTGACCCCATTCTATGTCAGTAAGGTGTCCTTGACAGACCACAGATGCTAAAAAGATTTTTATTATACCTGGTTATTAATAAAGAATTTGCAAAAAAAAAAAAAAAAAAAAAAAAAAACCCCAACAACTCAATTCTGGTAATTAAAAAAAAAATTGAAAAAAAAAAAAAAAAAAAAAAAAGAAGCCCCAACAACTCATCTGAGTGCTAACCTTCCACGCAAAAAACAGAAACTTCCCAGGGGCAACACAGCTTCCCACAGGACTTGTGGATCTTGCAAATTACTTAAATGGCCTGGAGGACTGGGGTGGGAGGAACCTTCACCCTTCTGCAGTCAGTGGCTGAGCCTCCCCTGAGTTCACATGGACCAAAACTTCCAAAGGCAGCAGCTGTGGAGGGCCACAGGACTATCCTGGGGAGCCTCAAGACACCTCTGAGCTAAATCCTCTGGCTTCCCAAGCAGCCTCCACCCTGTGCTAGACACTCATGAGACCCACAGGCTTCACCTCATTGTAAAATAATACCTGAACCAGCAAATGGCACCACATTAGCCTGTGACCTGCAGGTTGCACCTCTGTCCAGGCTGTCATTGTTGTTCGGCATTGCAATGCACAAATCTGCATACAGCAGTAGAAGCTCACTGCCATGAAATATTAAAACTAAGAAAATATTCTCTTCATGTTTTCTCATGAAATAAATAACCTAGGCACAACTAAAATGCATTCAGGTCTTGATCCCACACTGGTTTCTCAGAAGTCACCATGAGTTTTCTTTGAAAAAAGCCTACAAAGACAGTCTTTTAATTTCCTCCCCTCCTGTGGTATGTTACTACGGATTGTTTTTCTGTAAGCACTCATTCATTTTGTTTTCATTCATGCCCATCTGTGAGCACAAAGATGTGGAGAACAGTTTATGAAAAGACATGAATACTGAAATCGTTCTCAATTTGTTCGGTGTGGCTTCAGAAGTGAAAAATTAAAGCCTCCCATTGGGAAATATTCATGGTGATTATTGTTATAATAAACTACTAAGTGATGGACTTGTTACTTGGTACCTATGGAGACGGGATCCAGCTGTCAGATTGCCTGCTAAAATGGTGGACTTTTTAAAATATTAATGTGTTTTCCTGGGCACTGAGCTTCTAACATCCCTGAGGTACAATAACCACGTGATTTATGGCAGCACAGAGCTGCTAGCAGAGTAGACTTTGTTGACATTTGAGATCAGCTGTGCAAAGAATAGTTCTTCTAACATAAATTGAAATCAGTGTTAAAAAGAGATGCCAAAATGACAGAACACACAGTTCGCACAATCCTACCTGGTCTTGCACTGTATAAAAGGGGTCGTAATGATTACAACAGAAACTTTGATGAGAGAAATAATTTGATTTGTTCTGTAAATCAGCTCACTTGATTCATAATCCCTCATATATCTCTCAAATGAGGGACCTCCCAGAGGCAGTGCTGTGTTTTTGTTTGCCCTCCCATTTGGACTGACAGCCCGGCTGAGAGTTAGTACTAAAATGGTAACAAGAAGATCTTATTTTTGCTCTAATGGAAAAGTATTTCACCATGTGATAAGAATAAAATAATAACAACAACATAGGCTTGTTAAACCTTCTGTGGAAAGGCCTACTTTTAAAAATTATTTTTTAATTCCCTTAAACCCTTCTGCAGTCCTGTAGTAGAGAAATAATTATCTTCTAATCTTTCCAGGGATTGAAACCCTCCAGAAAAATATCACAGCCTGTTACACTCAAATGAGCTTTCCTTTTTCCTCACACCACTGACTTGTGTTTGGACATCATTCTGCTGAAGAGGAGGGCACCATCAGGCCAACATATAGCTGGTGTTTTTATTGTCACACTCAGCACAAAACAAAGAGCAGAGAGTTTACCCTCGATTTTTGATATTGGTAAAGAATTTTTTTTTCTTTTTCATTTAAAATAATTTGGTATCAGACACCCAGTGCCAAGTCTGATAATACAGCAGAAAATAGCCTTCCCCAGCTGCTATCAGCGTGCCACACATCTCCTCCCAACAGAAACCACTCCTGGTTGTTTCCCACAAGAAAGTGTCATTCAGGACAAATATCTGTAGTTCTGTGCAAGAAATTATGCATGACCCACATAAAATGTTTGCATATCATATTGCCACTGCCAAACTAGATCTCCAAAAGGAGTCCAATAGCAATCATCTCTCCTTTTTGTTTTTATCAGGATAGAAGATAGAGAGGTGATTGGCTTACACTGCACAGAAAACTTGATGAGATCCACCAGAAAGAGAAGCAGCATGATTTCCTGTTAAGTCACAGTTAGAAACACATTAAAATCAGGATATTGCATGCAGTTGCTGCTGCTTCCAGGCTATTTGCAGCCAGCTTTCAACCTGTATTATCCGTATTTCAGTGCATGACCTCCCACCAGCTGCCTTCCTGGAGCCTTTGGTTATCTCACACAAAAGGCACTTGAGACCACCACCTGTGGTGAGATAAAGGTTATACTGATTTCAGACTCACAGCGCAGCCTGGAAGTGCTGTAATGAATGGAGTGGATTAAACCTACTCCAGGGAGTACAGAAGATGCTCCAGGGTTGCTTATTCACCCCTTACCTCTAAGCAGTGTTGGCCAAATTCTTTATGCAATTGCCTGTGTCTGCCTCTGATGGACACCTGGCTCTTACCAGTCCCATGTGAGCTCACCCAGTCCTGTTGAAGGGGAGGTAGCAGGACCACTCGTATTTATGGATAGCTGAATGTCAGCCAGGTCTCATTTTAGTCTGTAAACATGAAAAAAATACTTGCTTGAGTCTCACCTAAATTTTATTTCTAACTATTTGTAAGGCTAATTATCCCAAGAAGTCAGTGTTGAAACAGACTTTTAAAAAGCTATACATTTTTTTAAAAGGTGGGGTTTTACTGTATATTCACCAATAATACCTTCCTCACCTGGATATTTTACGGGGGGGGGGACTAATCACCCCACCTTCCTCAAAGCTTTTCTTGGCTTCATGCGTCCGAGTGCCGTGTCTTTCGAAAGTCAGGAGGTAGATCTGTTGTTGTGAGCTCTGTCAACAGTTTGCAGAACACTCACTGCGTGGGCTGTTCACTATTATCTGGTTGCCACAGCAAAACCATGCAAAGGTCTTCCCAGAGGGAGCTCTGAAAATCATACTGCGTGCAGCATGATTTGGGGCTGTTATAGTGAGTTTCTTAGATTTTTATAAGGGAACAAACTCACATTGTGAAACATAGAGCCTTTCTTACCGAATCCCAACAAAAGCCTTGTTTTTGGAACTGCTCCCAAAACTATCTCATCGGGTCTAGAAAGCAAAAGAAATAATTGTTAAACATAACAACACAGAGCTGCATAGCAGCAATCTCCTTTCTACAAGCTGGATTTTCCAAGCACCTCATGAAACTGCAGGTGGATGTGATGGGGTCTTGATGACCCTCTAATCTGGATGTCATTAACAGAGGCCATTCTGAGAGTCCCTCTCTGCTATTTAAGGTGCCAGCACACCCAACCATTTTTAATTCACGTCAATCTTAGCCTTTTGATTACAACAGTATAAAAAAAAAAATATGAGGCAGAGCTAAAATAAAATTTCCTGGCATAGAAAAATTACTCTGAAAATTCATCTGGGAAACAAAAATAAGTTAAAATTTATCTGAGAGACTCAGTAAAGCTTAAACTGAAGTAAAAAGGAAGAGAATGGAGTGTCTTCTTTAAAAAAAAAAAAAATGTAGAAAATCCTATTCCAACAGAAGTTCTTGAAGAGCAGCAGGCATATTATCAGGACAAAAAGATCAGGAAGAAAGTTTATACCACTGAGCTAAAGCAAAAAAAAACTGAACTGCAAACAACATTTGGCTCTTTTTATTTGTTTGTTTGTGTTTTTTGAGCAAGCAACATACTAATGCTTTCTTCAATTTCAAAGAATTTTGTTTTTTTCAGGCAAATTTTTATTCTCTACTGTTGCTGAGGAAAGAATACTACCTCAAATTTATCACTTAGCTGAAACAGCTAGGATTGAGCTACTCACCTGATGGGACACAATTAGGTACTGAATCTGAACCTCATTTGACTTAAAAATGCGCATCTACTCACACCTTAAGGTGAAAAACAACGTGAATGAAGTATCAAAGTGTCTCAAGAAGCAGAAGTTCTCCAGGCAATTGAAATGTTCCTCTACAGTTTTACTATCCACTTAAACAATATGTCCCATAAAGTGCATGTTCCAAAAAGTGTTTGTCTGTCTGTTATCTGTAGGAAAGTAACTTATCCCATCTCCTAAACACTTGGTATATCCTTAATGAGTGGGACATTTCCTACTTGTATCTATTCTTCCCTTTTTGACTATGTTTACTGCAAATTTTGTGTTCATAATATCTAGGTGCCTCAAAAGACAAAGAAAACTTTTGCCCTTCTTTGAATCCTGTGGTGTGATTTGCTCATAGCTTTTTCTTCTCCGCAAGGTCTGACATGGATTCCTCCCTTTTGAATTGTAAAACACAGCCAGCCATACTGTTAAACCACAAATATCAATGCATGCCAGTGAAAGGGTGAACTTTAAACTGGAAAAGGAAGAAATTCAGAGAAATGTGCATTTCAAAATGTGGATTATACCTGGCCATTCTCTTTATATTCTGGGTTCAGAACCTCAGCTTTTACATTCCTATCTCCAGTGATCACAAACACAGACACAAATTCTGTCTTCATGAAGCATATGGAAATACATATGCTGACTATTTCTATTAGTACCTGTTCTGCTTTTGGGACTGTTCTCTTGTGTCTGCTGTTCCTTTGATTTGGTCATATGCTTTCTGCTGTGCATTTTTCCCCACGCTGAAGGGAATTGTGTAACCTTTCCTACTGCTGCCCTGAATTTCTCCCATTCCAACTTCTGCCCAGCCATCCTGGCTCTGTTCTTTCTTCAAGTCAAAATCTTTGTTCCCTCATATAAAATCACACTGTACCTGGCTCTACTTTTGACGGTTTGTGTCTTTTTCATCATACACTGTTGGCCACCACTGCCTCCAAGAAACCTGTCTCCCTCACGGCTCTCTTCTACTCCCTCTTCAAACACGCTATCTCATAAGCAATTGGGAGCCAAAAGATACTGTTCATTCTGTCCTCATTTTGTACCATTTCTTCCCTCTTTTTTCTATGTGCTTCCACTTTCTTTTCCTAACTTTTCCTCTAATATGTTTTCTGCAAAAAAAACCCGAGTGATTCAGGGTGCATGTTACTGACTGCAGTGATGATGTTGTTGACAAAATTATTGACAAAATACACACTTTCAGTGTCTCACCCAGCTTCAGAGTTCTAAAAGATCTCCCAAGCTTTCAATGTCTTAGACTAATAGGATAATTTATTTTAACTTTTTTTAATAGGTCTCCTTTTTTTTTTATTTTTGTAATCTAGTAGATTAGTAACACATGAGCATCCCATGACTGATAATTGCATCCACACAAGCAACAAACTTCCAGCTTCTTAGCAGAAGTTTTAATTAGTCTGCAAGTACAAAGGTTTGTGTTTTGTCCAGTTGAGTGTCACCTTTTCTTTAACTCTAGTCTGCCAGGGCTTCCAGCTCATCCTGGAGGATAATGCCATGCCCTGCAATACTGGCCATACCTCTCAGCTTCAAGCAACTACAAAAGGTCATGAGCACACAGCTATTTTTTTGTTCTGTGGTTATTAATAAAAGCACATTGCACAGTGTCACTGCCTAGACACTGCCCATTCCATGAGTGCCCCCCTTTTCCTTGCCAAAGCAGGAGCTCACCCACCCTGGCAACCTTCTCTTTATCCGTACATCCCACAGCACGACTGAGTTTCCAGTATAGCTCAGTAAGAAACATGAAGTCCAGGGCATACTGCATTTCTTCTTTTTTAGATAGGAGCCTATCCACATACACAACCACTACACACCTTTGCCAAAACCATGCTGCTTTTTATCCCATTCTCAGTTTATTAGAGCTATATCATATTAGCAGTAAAACTTCTCATTTCTTTTCCTATTGGCTGTTATAAATTTATCTCATAGTCAGTGCCACAGTTGCTACTGAAAGCTGAATCAAAGATTTTTTTTAATTTTGGTGTCACTTTTTGTTATCTTTAAACCTTTATAAAATTTTCACTGCCTAACAGACTTATTTCTCTCCCTATATGATGCAAAAACTTCCTGTTATTTGTTTTAAAAGACTTTGCTAGGTCTGTCTCAGCTTGGCATTTGGAAATTTGCACTTTGTTACACCCTGTTTTGAATTTTATCACTGCTGATGGCCCTTTTCCCACTCTTTGAAATATGTCTCTTTTCTGATCTCCTTCTTAAAGCAGTTATTTATCTTACTGACCCTATTTTTTTTAAGGTTTTCTGCATGGCTGGCACTCAGAATTCTGCCACTTCAACAGAGAAATTTGTGGCCACTCACATCCTGGAATACCTGGGCTCTACTATCATCATTACTCCCTGTCCTCCAGCCTGCACCAGATAAAGTAGGGCATCTCATACTCTTAACACAACTACCAGTAGGCTGCATCTCCTTAGCACTGCTATGGTGTCTGCCCATACTCATTGATATCTCTGTACCCTTCTCTCATGCTGAGATCCAAAACAGCATCACTATCCTAAGAAGTTATTTCACCAAATGATTGTGATCAGAAGTAATTGTATATTATTCTGTCCTTACCTTTATTTCTGTTTCTGTTAAACACTTTGGGGTTTTAATACCCACCTAGGAATACTATTCAATGCCTTGATAGTAATAATTTCATTAACTACTCAGATAGTGTGTTCAACTTCAGTGTTAATGTCATCTCTTTGCAGCAAAATTCTTCATCAACTGCATAACCTTTTTCACTTGACAACTTTCCTACTCTTTCTGTATTCTTCTCAGGAGTAGACATTGAAATTAGACAAGTATTCTCTCATCAAAACAGTTTTTTTTCAATCATACCACGCTTGTTTGTAAAAGGGAGGGGCATGTCCTTGATAGTCAGGTAGACTTTGGAAATATCAGTGAATGCATCCCAGCCCCACAGCTAAGCTATCTGAAGGTTTCATTACTTTGCTACACATCTTCTTTCCTTCCCTGGGACTTAGAATTTTGGAGAAGAGCTACCATTGCTTAAAGTTCCTCTCCCAGCCAGGTTTGACATCTTAGCTCCTCTCCAGCACAGCCTTGTCATGTTATTTGTTCCCCTTTCCTTTGGCAGGCTTTTTGGGGGTTTTGCTTCTTTATTTGATTGGTTGTTTTTTTCTAGTCCCCACAAGATGCTTTTTAAACTTGCATCCACATGTCATAGATTAACTCCAGGCACTCACACACCTCTGGATCTGTTAACAAGATCTCTGATTTTTTACAGTGAGACTTTCCCATTCTCATAGCTTTCACTATTCCTTGTGTTAGTATAAATTTTCAGGACTGTTTGTTCTTGCCTCTGTAAGGGGACACACACTCCCACACCATTTGTGCTAAGGAGAAGTAAGCCCATATTAGATAAAACAGTATAACTGAACCTCAAAATCTGCTTTGTGATCATAAACAGTCAAAGGAAGCATATGTTAGAAAAGGATCTTGACTACAGACCATCCAATATCCAAAAGATCAGACTTCATAGCAACATCCATTTTACAAATTAGATTTCCACTGCAAAATTACCATTTACCGTTTTGGGGTAAGGTTACTAAGAGATTCCTGTTAATCCTAGTTGACATTTAGAAACCCTAAAAGCAAGCTTCAACGCCAAGGTTTGTTCTTCAGTCACCTTCACTCCAGCTTAGTACTTGCCCTGATACACCCCTCCTGTGATGCCTTTTTCTTTTTCCTATGTTGTCTATATTTTCTATATTGTCTTTGCTCTTGTTTCACTTCTTTTCCCTGTAGCCTTTCATGTACTACTATAGCCTGCGAAAATAACATTTTACATTTCTGTTATGCTCAACACACCTATGTACTGCATTCACATGCTCATGAACAGGATTGTATCAGGAAACACAGACTTTATTTTAAACAGCCATATGCCAGGCTTTGTCATCATTTTTCCATTCCGTGACATCATCCAAAGAAATAGCAAGACAGTACTTTAATTCTGTAACAAAGAGAATATAAAACATGATTATTTCTCTGGGAAAACAAAAAAATCTCGTCAATGTGGAACACAGGCCAAAACTGATATGAGAAATGTAATTTCTGTAAAATACCAACTACTCTTCTCTAAACAAGAAACCATTTTTCAATACATAACCTGCTACCATATTTTTATGAAACTCTCAACAAAGCAGCCTGATTCCAAAGTTACCAGAGCACTTTTGACAAGAACAATGGTTTAATCTTTCAATTCCCCTATAGCTACAACAGAGGAAAGAATTTTAAAAAAAATTAAAAAATAAAAAATTAAAACTTTTGAGGCTTATGTCATTTTTTAAAAGAGACAACAACCATATCAGTCATAGTCCCTGGATAAATTAACACAGAATAAGAATCTCACCTCCTTCTTTCATTTCTCTTCACTTGACAGCTCTTTCTGATCCTGATTTCATCATCTGGCTGTGTTTTTTTAACCATGTCTTGCAGTTACTAAAACCCACAAAGTAATAATGTACAGGGAATGGGAGACACCAGTATTAAGAACTCTGAAGAATTTCTCAAGCAACTACACTTTCCCTTTTCATTAGCTCCTATATTTCTTCCCTGTAGGAAATATTTCTTTTCTTACCTATACCTTAATATTTCCCATAACCACACAGCTAACCCAGAGGTTAGGAGCACTGTTTTTAAGTGTGCCCATTTCTCCAGAAGCTGCCTGTGCCTCCAGGCACCGTGCTCTCTGCTGCTGGGCCCCCTCCTACCTCTCGCACAGGTTTGCTCAGGCAAGAATGAGTTCCTACACCAACTACCTGCAAACACTGCCCTTTACATCCCAAAGGAGATATTTCTCTGGCCACGAAGTAACAACTCCTCAGCCTCCTGTTTGTTCCTCTTTCTTCCTTGTGTTTCTCTGTAGAGCAAAGGTAAGTGCTCTTCATCTCCTCCAAGCCTAGAGGCAAATTTAGTCAAGACCAGAAGGCAAATTTAAACAAATTGTATGGAAGAAATAAAGTACAGCAACTTTGATTCCTCTGACAAGAATGAAAATAGTTATAAATGTATTATTCTTACCACTGGGATAATTCATTGCACCATTTGTCCAAGAATGGGTCTAGAAAACTGGCTGAAGCATTGAAAAAATATCTTCACACACTTCTCATACACAACAGACCTGAGTAAAAGAAAAAGCCCACTCAATTCCCTGTCCCAAACCAGTTTTGCTTTGCATGAGCACCATGAGCTCAGCCAGTGATACCCAAAGACTCTGGAATTCCAAGTGCCTCAGAAAGACAAATGGCCATTTTTCAGAAAGGTCATGAGATCTGAGTAGAGCTTGGTCAAGGCTTGGATGTTTAAGGAATTTAGCAGGACTGACACCTTTAAAGGCAGCTATGACATTAGTGTGGGGGTTCAGTCCTGTTAGTTCCCTTGCCCTCCTATATATGCTGCAGCTGCTCTAACTGCCAATGTCAGAAGGAATAAAAGCAGTCACAGTATTTTACCATTTCTGTCAGCTTTACAAGCATCTTAAGAAATCAATGAAAGCATCTTAAAAAACATGTACTGAGCATACAAGTTTTAAAAAAAAATAAAATAAAAAAGGAAATTGGTAGAACAAGTCTTGGTACAAAGTTAATATCGTTTGAGTAACACAGGAGATTTGTACCATATAACTATAGGTCCAGTTACAGAAAATGTAGACAGAGACATCTACCCTGACAAGGTGCAACTTTGAAAGAATCCTAGGATCATGCAGGATAGAGTGTCAACTGTTCAGCTCATCAAAGTGATGTTTGTAACTACTTCCATAGGGAGCAAGAGCACTGAAAGTTAGAAAATAAAGACAAGGTTTTCACCAGAAAGGCAAGTAGCAATTGAAAATCTAAACCCGTAGTTTACAGCTTTTTTTTTTTTTCTGGGAACATTTCCATCATCATTTTTCTGTTCCAAAAGAAAGTTTCAAATAAAAACGAATTCAGGGAAGTCCTGCGTCATGTATTACCTAGGACATTGGTGTAGATTAGCACTGTTGTCCCTTCCAACCTTATAACCTTTGAATCTCAAAGAAAAAAAGTAAAAAGGAAAAATGACTCTCAACAGTCACTGACTTTCTGATGAACATAATTGTCAACATTTCCAGACAAACAGAGCTGGTTGCTCCTTTCTGCCCTGGAAAAACTCATAAAGCTGTTATTTGTTTGTGCAACGAATAGCCCTAGTGACCTGAAGCACTAAGCTGTTTCCTTTTGCTACGTGGAGGTCCAATGGACATATCAGCTGTAGGAATGCCCCTCTCTTACCAATGACAGAGAAAATACGGTAGGAAAAACACTGAGTTCATATGTTCTCCCAAAGCTCTGATTAGCCTACATCATGGGTGCTGTGTATCAAGGTGACTAAAGTGGATAGGGAAAAGATGATGGAATGAACCTGGTGACATAAATCCCAGGTCTGTCCCCTTCAGTTACCTGTTGTTCTCCTCCAAATTGCCTACTTACAAAAACTTTTAGAGTCTTTCCCTTCCCATTTCAACCTCTCCATTTTATCTCAGACCCACTACAGAGAAATATTTGCTGATACTTGTTATTGGTGGCTTTGTGGTGGCACTTCACTGCTGACCAAAGTGACACGGCTGCAACATACACAACCTCAGAAATTATACACACACAAAAAAAGTTGATTAATAGAATAAATTGTGTTAGAAGGGACATCTGGAGATCATTTAGTCCAAACCTCTGCTTAAAACAGGGCTAACCTCAAACCTGGTTTCAGAGCCCTCTCCAGTCAAGTTCTGAATATCTCCAGAGGATGGAAAATCCACAGTCTCTCTAGGCAGCCTACTTCTTCCAAAGCCAACACATATTTGCAGTCACCTCTCCTTTGGGATGTGCTCATTTCCATCTGATTTACTACTCTTTAAGAATCCTGGTGTTGGCTCAGTATCATTCTTGTAATCTGCGTTTAAATAGCTTCTCAACTCTTGGCCATTTGGACTGCATCACTGTCTGACTTATTGAAAATCAGGAAGAAAAGCCAGACCCAGAATCAGTAGTTTCTGCCTTCAGGCAGGAGGCAATCACATATTACTGATCAGACCATAGGTTTTGGAAGTCTTCCATGGAAAACTCATGTCACAGCAGAATGTTGTGGCATCCTACAATCTCAGCCTGAATCAATGCTCTAGCTTTCTTCTATCAAATATTTTCTAGAGAAATCTTATTTTAAACAATTTGATACCATTTCATAAACCGTACCACATGCATCCCATTTGCACCATGGCACAAGATGTTCTTTTCACTCTGATGAAAAGCTGTTACAATAATAGTTACAGAAAAATGTACAGCACTTGGGCAGCTAAGAAGAAGAAGATATGGAAAACTGAGCAAAAAGCTGAAGCTCTGAAAGCAACAGCAGATTTCCTTGTTGGAACAGAGCTGGAATGAAGTGATTGTAGGCCAAGATTTTAGCACGAGCCTAGCATCAGATTCCTGACACTGGCACCAAACCTCCCAGCTGGAATATGCCTACACATTAGACTGTATGAAAAAAAATAATGTTATGACTAGGATTTTAAATACAGACACTCAGTACAGACCTCTGCCTTTAGATCTATGCATGTAGGTAAACCAGCCTCTTTTTCTTAAGAACTGAGCACTCAAAAGCCTCAATCCCAAACACAGCTGCTGGGAGCCATTCAGCATTTTTTGTACTTATTTATTTATTAGCCTAAATAAAAATGTCAGAGCCTAATATTAATCTCCTGATTGTGCAAACTCTTGGCTTGTGCCTGTTTCATTTCATTTCTATCCCAACAAAGAAAAGAATCAGCCTGATTTTTTCTGATTATTTCAGAACTGAGAGATTATCCAATAACAGGAGAAAACAGTTTGAAAGGCAACCCACACACGGGATCACATGTAGGAAACCCCTGTCAACTCCAGGAGAGCTGAAGTCTGTGCATTTTCAGGTAGGGGGAAACACAGCAGTGTTTTTATTTTCAAAGTGCAGGCAGTGGGGAGGCAGACTCCTTCCAAACTTCCACAAAACTTTGAAAAACGTTTTGTTTATTTGCAGGAGTCAGCTGAAGTGCAACTGGTGCCAAAGGCAACCAGCTTTAAAAATCAGTAACGGCTTGATGCCTTACTCATATGCAACAGAGCTCGAGCAGATAATCAGACAGGAGAGCGAATGCCAACTGGAAGCAGGAACCTATCCAAAACGTTGCTGGAATTCATTTGCTGATCATTACGGCCCCGGCATCTCCACTAAACTGCCAAGTGTTCATTGTCTGAAATGGCCCAGACTGCTTAACTTATTAGATTATGTTGTTTTTATAATATCTTCTTGGAAAAATCAGAAGTTTTGTACCAGATGCGGGAAGATATTCTGTTAGAGAAGAGGAGGTAGCATGTAACACAAGGAAAGAAGAAAATAAAGAGAGAAGGGTTAGTTGTTCTTTTTTTATCTTTCCATCATTATATCCTTTCTTGTATTTCTACACCTATTTTTAGTAAATGTGGCCTTAAGGTACTTAATTTCATCAACTCATAGTAACTGATGAGCTAAGGAACTTACTGTCCATATTTCCACTCTAAATCTCATCTCTATGTCCTTTTCTTCTGCAACGACTCTTCAGGCATCTGGTGCAAGTGCTCTGGAGCCCCCCAGCCCATACCTGCCACTTTGCCACCCAGGTGTTCCCAAGCAGAAAAGACCGTTACTGAGCTCTCCTTTGATCCACATAAAATCTGTATCAAATTAGCTCATGGCTTCAGGAATTACAGAGACAGACACTGTAATTACAGAGTCTTTTCCTCTTTGGAAATCAAGTTTAAAACTTACATGGAAGACTTTAAAAACAAAAACAACCTACGATCTCAAAAAAGCTTCTGAGACAATAAGGCAGTCTGTAGCTAACTCTCAAATGGTGTGTGGAGCAAGGATCTGACATAAAGATGACTGCATACTGGACCTACAAAGGTTTAGGTGATTGAGGAGAATTTCTGTAAGGTGGGCCTGATGTGAAGAGGTTTTAAGATGCTATACCCAAAAGGCTGGTTATGCTTCAGCCATGACCATAATCCTTTAGGAAGAGAAATGCACAGCTTACTGCTTTCAGGTGCCTAACAGGTCTCCAGGCTCTCTTTTTCTACTACTCATTTCATGTGCACACAGTAGCCAGAATTTGTCACCTTGCAGGCATGTAATAGTTACCCATTCTCACAGCACCTTCCTGTGAATGTTTTTTATTTGTCCTGTTGCATTCTAACAGATCTATAAAATATGGTCAAAATGAGGGATTCTTCAGAGGTTTTCTCTGAAAAATGAAAAAAAAAAATAAAACAATGAGTTATGGTTATTAAAAATAAGACATTAGCACTGCCTTGCAGACAGCCTCTGTTATTTCAGGCACTCAGCCAACAGAGAGGCAAAGCAATGAGCAAAACTGCAGAGTGTAAAGTCTAATTTCAAGACTAATTATTATCATTATATTGCAAGACCATATTCCCTCTCTGGGACCTGCATGAGAAGTTTCAGTCTCCAACTAACATTTGGCAGCAGGCTCAAAAGGTAAGGATCTGCAAGACTCTTACAAAAGTTACTAGTTGCAGAAGAAACAGAGCAGTAGGAGGAAGAGCTGTGTCTTTCGAATATTGTGTGGAGGATACCGAGGGACACACTATCTCCAAGGAGTGGTCAGCATGAAAAATGGGAGCTGTCATTGGAGCAGGGCAGGAGCAGAGGGTGTTCGTAGAGGTCATGATAGTTCATATCCCACCTCCAACCAAGCCTGGCAAAATTCTCACTAACATCACTGTAAAACTGCACCCTCGTCTTTCTAAACCTGCCTCTGGTTTTCTGTTTTTAAAGGGAAAGGTCTTCAAAACCAGTTATGCACCATTTCTGCAAGGGGTTCTGGGTCCAGGCTGGGCAAGTGGTCATGTGCCGCCACCCTCCATCCTGGGCAACACCACGCTGTCAGAGGACAATCCCCAGAGTGATACCCAAAGCCAATGCCAAGCACTTAGGCAGCTGTTCAAGGGCTAGCGGATATCTAGATGTGTCAGAGAGCATCTTCAAAAGCCTGAACACTTAGCAGTGTAGAGAGCTGCCTGAAGTTAGCTGATTGATAGGAGGTATCAAGTATAGGGCAATGCATAAATCCCACTCCTATCCCTGTGAGGAGCAGTTAGGGGCTTGAGTCCTTTCTAAGACCTTAAGCACTGTAAGGCTGATTTCCAAAGCTGTGTTATAAGCAGTACAAGTCGGTTGTGGGGTATATTTGGAAATTCTTTCTGTTGCAGGCACTCTTTACATTTAAAAACACAGCCTTAAGTGACATAGACATTTAGGTGACTCTGGCAGTTGAAGCCAGCATGTTTGCAGAGTGCACCCTTGGCCATGCCACAGGATTAATTTAATTTGAATTTACTATCCTCAAAATAGGAATATCAGCCCTTGTGCACATAGGGCTCGTAACATTTTAAAGTCTGACAGAAGTAAGACCCAAAGAAAACACGAGGGCAGTCAACAGGGTGCAATGCAGTATAACTTTGTACTGAGAAAGTAAGCGACTCATCTGTATCAACAGCTCAGAGGAAAAAAATATTGGCCACAGACATCTGAAGTTACCAGGAGCCACAATAAAAGCACAATAATGAGAGTCATTAGCTGTTAATAATAATGATGATTTTTTTATTATTATTGTATATTTTAAATTACAAAAGCCACAGCAAGAGTGCAGTAAAATTCACATTTAAAACTGATCAGGAAAGACCCATGTTTTAAATAGAAGCACTTCAGTAAGCCCTGTCAGTGCTGGAGACTGAGCCCAGCTCAGACACACAGAAGGGAAGTTCCTAGTGAGTGAGTTGGTTTTGGAAGGTTTGGGCATCATAGAAGTATCTATGTGCTTCAACATATCCTTGACACTTGTCTACACATCCTCAAAGCACCTGGGCAGAGACAAACATGTGGCTCTGAAATCTCCCTGTGACCTCATTATCAGGCAGGTCACTGACTGGGGTGGCTCTAGCACCTCCCGTCTTCCTAGGGAGGTTTTAACCCATGACTGCTCACGTGGTCCAAAAAGTTGAAAACAAAGGATTCTTCTCTGGCATTTAATTGAAAGCAGTCAAAGGCAGAAGCTTTGAGATTTTTGCTTGTTCTGAATGAAGTAGTATAAATGGGTGAAGCCAAAAACTTTGCAATGTAGCTGTTCCACAAATTGTGGGAGGGCAAAACTTGTCACACCACTACCTGAGCAGTAAGAAAGCAAGACTCCTACATTTAACTTCTTATGGCAGTTTAATCTTTGATGTTAAATCTCCCAAAGCAACCCATTATCAGCAACTGAAAAAAGGAGTGGGATGCTGATGAGAAACCACAGAATGCAGGAGCTCCTGGGAAAACACTGTGTGTTGTGAGGTCAGCTATCTCCTGAAATTGAAGAGGCAACGTTCCACTTCAGGAAAGCGACAGCTGATAAGCAGCAGGTGGGGAAGGAGGAGAGCAACCCCACATGCCCAACACTTCTGCTGAGGGCTACTGGCAGAGCTTGTGGAGACAAGGGCAGAAATAGCTGGGTCCAAGTGCAGCAAAAGCCACAAAACACTGCGGTTCGTGTTAGCACCTCAGCACTGAGGAGGGAGAACGCAGGCACAGCAGGGCAAACCACAGCTGCCAAGGCGACATCTGGCAGCCACCGGCAACCGGCTTTAATGGACAAACCTGTGGAACGGCCGGGGGAAACCAAAACCAGGCGAAAGCCAGGAGCTGCACTAAATCACGTGCTCCTGTTTCCCTTGGGTGGTAAAGGCGAGTTCTCACCTTCCCGCCAGCGGCAGAGTAGCCCACTGGCCAGCTCTCACTTCCAGCATCCCCTGCTCGGTTCTCCTTCTGCCCCACAGCAGCTGTAGTATTCGATTACTTGCAAAAAATAATATTAGGAATATATAAAAATCCAGGGAAAAATCAAGTGTAATGGTCCTCTTTATGGGCTTTTCAAGCCCATTAATTTCAGTAGTTTCCTTAAAGCTGGACTTTAAAGGGTAAGTTTCCTCTTTCTGAGCACCTTCACATCTGAAATTTGCATGATGTCTGGCAGTTTGACACTGTTTTCCCCTGAACTTGCTGCCATCTGTAAACTGAACAATGCTGGGATTCATGGCAAAAAAAGTGAGCATGGGACAGTGAGGCTGCACCAGACCATGCAGAGAGGTGGTCCTTGGCAGGTGAGATAGGACAGCAGTTGGCAGAGAAGGTCCTCCCCCAAAACATTGGGGTCTGAGAAGTGGGAAAGTGTAGTAGGAATGGTTTTTATGGGGTCAAAACCAGGTTGGAAATTCGTTAAATAAATGTCCGTAAGAGCTATTAGCAGCAAATATGCACCTCTGGGTCACAGGCTGCTGGAGACAAGTGAAGTATTATGGGGGGAATTTGATATATACTTTTTCTCCTTTTAGACTTTTTCTTAGACATTTCCCTCAATTATAATTTCAAATCAGATACAGCACTAAGTGAATGCTTGGTGTGACCCCTCAAGAGTTGTCCTTCGGCTTTTACAGGTTCCTGGAGAAGCAGAACTAACAAGGTTGTGTTAACACAGCATTCAAACACTCACCTGTGCAATTTCTCTTGCTGAGAAACCCTAAGCAACTCTTGCACAAACCAGCTAGTTTGTTTAGAAACAGTGAAGATAATTCTACAGAGCACCGTGCTAGAGTAGGCCCAAGGAAAGAGTCAGAAATACAAGATGAGCAGGTTCTCACAGGTAATAGCTGGAAGAAGCTGTACTCTGCCTGTGGCCAGTTTTATTAACTCTTCTGACATACAGCAAAAACCGCTACCAAAGCCATCATATTTACAAAACATAGTCTCCTTTGAAAAGATACAAGCGTAACACTGACACTGCAGTGTGCTGTGGATTCACCTAAAAGATGTTTCCCATCATGAAAGGGCACCTGCCCAAGACCTGGGGACAATAAACTGATAAGTGTTTTAAATAAAAAACAATGGGTAAAGACAGGAACACTCTAAAGTTATCAGCATACCTAACTACATTCTGCAAAATTTTTTTCTGTGTTCTAGAAGAAAGAAGAATATAATGCTGAAAGGAATGGAGAATAACACTGCTACCAAATCCTGGGCTGATAGTGGTGCAAGAGCATATAGTTCAGGTCTTCTAGAAAACTGCCCAAGTTATTGTATGTCTGGCACACCCTACGAGTGAATTCCTCTCTAAAGTTACGAAGAGTTTTGCTATTAACCTCAAATGGGTAAAGGTTTCACCTAGTATTTTGATTATGAAGCTCTCTTTCACTGCACCCTTCTGAATATAACATTACTTTATCTTGGCTTCTGGGCCCCACAAAATCCCACTATAATTAATCTTACTTCTACGATAACTGGCTCAAAGGATGCTGTCATAATGACCATGAATATAATTGCCTCACCATGCTGCAAGCTGTAGTAAATCATCAGCCACCATAGAAAAGATCAAAGTAGGCTAATTAAACTGTATCCTTAACTGTCTGCTGTAGACATTTCAAACTGCTTTGGCTCCCAGCTGGAAATCAGTGTTTCACAAGAGCTAAAGCCACTCTGAACAAAAACCAAGACAAATATATACTTGTACTTAAACAGCTGTTTAGTCTGTCAAGCTATAATAAAATGCTGAAAAGGCAACTGGTAGATAATGAATAATTTAATCAAAAGCATCTATAAGAATCTTCACACTATTGAGAAACAGGAAAGAATGTAGATAAGATATTGAACAGTCTTTTGACTCCAGTCATGCAGAAACAGCACACCTTAATTTTCTTAATTAGGAAAGTATAAAAAGTAGAACAGCTTGGCAAACCTCTCTGGGCTATCCACAAATGCTGTTAGTTTTAAAATGAAGGGATGATACTGTTTGCTAAGGGCATTTATTAACTTTAGAACAACTGGGTTGATATTAAGGAGCTGATACTTGATATCCTCCACCTGGAATTAGGAGTCAAATTAACCTGAAGGAAACTATCCCTCCCTCCCAAAGTCTTCCTAAATCAACAATAGTTTGCAGTATGAGGCATGAATGAAGAACGTGTAAATTCGTTTTTTTAACTAATTAATGAGAAGACTTGGATTTTAAAAGTGAGTTATCTGAGTTACATCACAAATTTAATCAAACTGACATTTATTCCATGTCAATACAAACCATCTGACATCTCTGAGGAATTAAGATCAGGCACTAAGATGCTGTTTGGGGTTTTCTGTGTTGAGCTGAAGCCTGGTTGATCATCACAAATCACAGGGTTGGCCCTGACTTGTTTCCTGCAAAGTATTTATCTTTCCCAATGGTGTCTAGCGACTGATGCAAATAAAACTGCTCTGACTAGCTCCCACCAGAGTTCAGTATAAACCTCATAAGGCCTGCAGGGTTTTAAGAACTGTTGTTAGTCTGTATTTCTTCATGGAGAAATGAAAGCAGTTCACCATTTCAGAACTGCAGAAAGAATCATTGTCGAGGTGTGATAGGAATAATCTTTTACACAGGCTTCTGCTCAGCCCTGAAAAGGCTGTGCTGCTTTTCCCATTATTAAAAGTGTAAGACCAGCCCTTGGTATGAATAACGACATGAAAATGGAGCTAGGGGAAAACACATACTTCTGAGCTAGTAATTATAAAATTAAATATTTTTGTGAAAAAATGAAATCTTTTGTTTACAAAAACATCTCTGATGCAGCTGAGGCTCCTCATCATACAAATTTCTTTTAAAACACATCCTCCTACATGCACAACAGCTTCCATCACTCACAGTGACCCTCTTCCCCCACTGCCCTCTTTGGATTCAGGGAGGTAATGCCTTATGGGACACTCCAGCCTTGCAGGGAGTGACGACAAAGGAGAAAGCCCATCAGAGGAGCTCAGCTCACAAAGAAAGGAAAATCTACACATTTCAGATACAAAAGCATCAATGCAGTATTTCTAAGTCAATGTATTTCTGGGTTTATTTATTTTTTTGGAAGTGGGATTTATGAAAAAAAAAAAAAAAAAAAAAAAAAAGGTTGTATTCTAGCGAACATAATGTTAAAAATTTGTGCCAAAAAAGAGATTTCTGTTCCAAAGACTTTTACAAGAATTTTTTTCCTGAGCTGCACCTAAATATATTTAGCCAAAAAAAAATTCAATATAAACCTCATCTTCTCTTCAAGGTATAATGTGTTTACTCTAAAAATTCTAGAGGAAGGATTCTTCTGTTTAATTTCATAAGACATCAGCAAAAATAATTCTTGGCAAGTGGATATATTTATATTTTACTTATGCCACCAAGAGATTGCTTTGTGCGTTGTAAGTCAGCAGGATCCCAAATATGCCAAGGGCTTCAGTTACACTACACCCATGTTTCCATGCCATAAGCAGAATTGGAAAACCCAGGGAAAAGTTGCTGCCACCAGCTTATCGCAACCCTCTTGAAAATCCTTCCAGAACATCACCCACGCCCCTCAGAGTCATGTGCTTGTACAGGCTCCTGTGTGACAAGCACATCTACACACAAAGTAGGGTGAAAAGGAGGAATTAAGCACATGGCACATAGATAGATTTTTTAGGTGATCTCTAGTCCCCAACAGGGCAATCTATAAGAGAAGCAAAAGCTGAAAAGAAAAAGGTGTTACCATTGTAACCACAATTATTTTCCACAGCAGTAGGAAGATTAATGTCCAAAGGCAACTAATAGGTTGGAGGTTTTTTCTTTTTGGCTGGATGATTAAGCCTACACAAATATTTCAGTATGGCTCAGCCCAAATATTATTTTACTGTTATTAGGAGAAATTAAATTAGAAAAGTGAGCTTTGGATCAAAATGAAAAGTATCGCTTGGTCCAAAACAGAACATTGCTACCCAGTACGTTTATTTCACTTTTTATTAACCCTTTTCTATATATGTTTATTTTGAAATTGAAATGCTGCCTGAAAGTGACACATTCAAAAATTAAAATTTCAAAACACAGAAACGAACCTTGTTGCCATTTTCCATGACTGTTTCCTCTTGCCTCTCCCCACTTTTGACAGAAACCCTTTGCCATACTCAACCCACACTGATGGCTTCAGTCCTTGGGGCAGGGATTTCTCTTGCCAAACTGTAGGCACCCCTGGGACAAATATCTGCATCTCAGCAAGTCTCAACCCAGGAGAAAAGTGTGAAGTACCTTGAACAAATCACACTCCAGAAGCACGGATTTCTCCTACTGACTAAAAAAGGCATCTAAGCAACTATCTCTGGTGTTTTCTTCCAATACACCCACGTTCCAGGGGAGGTGAGTTACATACTACCTCTTTAACCCGCCCTTCCTGCAGAATTTGCTCTTCAGTAGCAGTAAGAGTTACACAGCTGCTCTGCAGCACCCTTGAGTGGTGGCTGGCACGTATGGTCCTTGTGGTCTGGGTTATTGAAGATTTATTTCCACTCTAGCCAAATAGAGCTCTTTAGTTCAGCTCTAGTTATCCCAGATTTGGCCATGAAACAAGACCGTCCCTTAAGTGGCTCTTTGCTCTTTACACAGCATTAGCAATAAGAGCTGTGCTTATTAACTATCTGGAAGAAATACTCAATGCTGAGTACAATATTCAAGGTTGTTAGGTAGGAAGTACTTTCCCAGTCATCAGTTCAACCAAAAATAACTCCTCTGTGACTAGTTAAAACAACATCTAAGTGTCTCTCTACACAGAGTATCCTCAGAGAGTATCCTAGGAGTAAAAGACAAAAAAATAGGCAGCATTTGTACCTTAGTATGGTCTATGCATCCTACCTCACCTTTCTGTCCTCATGACCCAGTCTCTAAGCTTTCAGGGTGACGTGTACAGTGCAGTTGGACCTGGGAGGCTGAGGAAGCAGTGTCCAGAGCCAGGTGGAAACAGAGAAGTAGTACCTGGGGCCACTGATGGTGTCAGAGTACAAGAAATGTTCTTTGGGTCATGTGCTTTGCTCGCAGCAGTAGTAATATAGGATGCTGATAGTAAAAGTCCTGGCCACTTTCTACAGGCCACTGCCCTTGTACCATGCCTGTGTCCAGGGTCATTGGGTTAGGCACGGTGGAAGATAAACTCCTGTCCATTCTCGTAACATCCATTTCATCCAGGAACTCATCTAAGCCTTTTCTGTGCTCAGACACTACAATGGCAGCATGTTCCAGAGGTTCATTACCCTCCATTTAAACTTTGCTTCCTCATATTTGTTCCAAGTGCTAGATCAGATTCATCAGACGTGAAAAATATTTCTTTCTCTCCACTGACTTGAAAGGGCATTTATGCACATTAAGATGAATCAGTGTCCATTTCTTAAAAAGATTTGTTAAGCTTGTGATTACATACAATAACATTTTAAGTTGTTTCTCTTTGATTACTAGTTACAACCAAAAAGCAAGAATTCCTACACCTGTATGTATAGACCTGTGTATGGACACAGGGTTACACAGGGCTGAGCTGACACTACCTTGAGCTGGCTCTGCAGAATGGTTCTGCTTCCCCAGCCTGGCTGCAAACTCCTGCCTATCCTCTGCCACAATCCCTCCCTAGCACTGCTCCAACCACGAGATGACTCCAGCCAGATGGCTGATCAACCATGAAGCTGTCTGGGGCCCCGCAGTGAGCCGTCTGCACTGGGAGTGGTGGGAGCTCCCTGCCAGAATGAGGCGAGTGGAGCCCAGCTGCACGTCCCAGCAGCATCTTGCCATTAGAGCCAATTAATAGCAACACAACACCCATTCCCAGGATGCTCCCAGGAGGCAGTGGGCCGCTCCTGCAGTAGAGATGAGGCTCCCAAAGTATCCAGAACTACACACTTGGACTTCTAGAGAACCTGTAGTGTTCACAAGCACGTGAACTACAAGAAGAATAGGAACTGGCATAGGAAAGGAGGCAAACAAGCTGCAGAAGGGTACTCTGGAGGGCAGGAAGATTGACATGGGATACAAGAGTAAAGAAATTAGACTCCCATTTTTACACATTGGTCCATCTGATTTGTTGACTTCCTTTTATCCAAATAGATTGCAGTAAGAAGAGTTTTGAAGAGAACCAGGAGGCTCCTGCAGACTGCCAGGAATTTCCAGTGTTCACTGATACGAATATTTCTGCTCATTGTCAGATTTTCCTACAAAGCACCCAGCTGCTTATTACAGTGTTTAATGAGCTACTTTCACTGCCCACAGCCTTGTGTTGACTTTGCTATGAACTGCTGATACTTTATCCTTTTATGATATGTAAGGGAAGAAAAGAAGTATTAGATAGGAACAAAGTGCCACCCTAGCTATGTCTGAGTTTCCTACAAGCTCTCGGGCCAGGTGGCTTGTACTTCATGGGTGTCTTTGGAGACCTGTTGTGTCCAAAGCAGTTTCCCTGAAACAGTGGAGACAAGGTAGAGTCACCTCCACATCAAACCGTTAAAGATGACATCAAGCTCTAGCAGAGTAACTGATTTTCCCTTCAGCTGCTGGGAGGAAGCACCAGCAGTCAGACCTGCAGAATTCCTTCATGAGGAAGCAAATTTGAGCAATTCCATGAGGGATGATGCTGTAAGAAGATAAAGGGCCCATGGCACATGGACTCTTCAGAGCCACTGTGGAGAGGAACTCACCTTCAGCCATGCAAGAGAAAACCTCCTCTGGAGACACTGTTACCAGCTCTGAGGTCTGGGACATCCTCCCTCTGAAGTGATGCATCCATCAGAAAAACAACACATGCTGCCTTTGTCCTTAACATCTGGAGTATTGAAGACCCACAGCTTAACTCCTAGCTGGTGCTGATCTGGGTCACGGTGTCATAAGTATTTATGGACTTTCTGCATTGCAGTTCACAGGTTTCCCAGAAAAAAAAAATTTATGTGTGACAACATCCTTTTAATTTTATTACCGCTCTGACCCAGTAAACCTTCCCACTCCTTTTTCTCTGTGACATGTTTTGTAAAGTCTCCCCAGTCACAGGGACTGTTCAAGTTTTTCACACCAAATCCTGATCCTGATCTTTTTTAGACACATGATGAATTTGTCCTACACATTCTTCCTCTTTGTGTTTCTACCAGAGCTTAGACAAGATGTGTTACATCCTTCCTCCTACAACATCAGGGCCATTTACAAAAATCAAATGCAGCCATAAGAATCTGTGTCCAGAAGATTTTTGGGATATGATGCTTTAATCTAACCAAATTATTCCCATCTCCCAGTCCACATATTGCAATTAGGTCTCCAGAACTTCTAATAGAGGTTGCTAATGCCAACCTCAGAGAGTGCATGGGTGATTGTGGTAGTTTAACCTTGGCTGACTGCGCCAGGTCCCCCCCCAGCCACTGGCTTCCTCCCCATCCTCAGCAGGACAGGGGGAGATTTTAAGATTAAAAAGCTTATATGTTAAGGACAGGGACACTTACCACTTACTGGCACAGGAAAACCAGACTCAGTTTGGAGTAAAATAGTCCAATTCATTGCCAATTAAAAAATAGAGTAGGACAGCAAGAAACAAAAACAAAACTAGAAACACCTTTCTCCTCAGTCCCCTATTTCCAGGCTCAACTTTACTCCTTCATTCCCAACTCGTGTTCTCCATGCTAGAAAGGGCTCTATCAGCAGTCTTATAAAGCACTTGATTGCATTTCAGTTCATTTTTTTTGCATTTCAAATCCATAAATCTCATGTGTTCCAATTCAAGACTGTTCCTGACATTTTTACTCATGCTGAACAATACTTTCTCTCAGCTACATTAACAGGCCTGCTTGAGTAAGCTGTTTTTGAGTGGTGAGAAGAGTGAGAGAAGACCTTCTGGTTTTTAAATGCAGGCTTAAAGTCAGAGAAAAGCTGTAAATACAATTTGACCTATCCCTCTTCTCCTCACCTCAAATAAATAAAACTCCTGCAGAAAAAAAGAAAAAACAAAACAAAACAAAACAAAACAAAACAAAAAAACCACACAACCAAATAAACCCTCTGGATTCCTACATTTTGAAGAGGAGATTCCCTTTAACTTCTTAATGGACTGCATCCTGAGGTCTGTCAGTAGCATCACACACACATTCCCATTACCCACCACAAAGGATGAAGCAGAGAATGGGGGAGAGAATTGATTTCCTGTCTGCAGAGTGGCAGTAAGTGGCAGAGCTCCAACTAAGTCAATGTTATCTGGAGCACTAAAGTGGAGCAGGACACTTTAAGATAGAGGCTTAATGCTTTATCTACTCACATAAATACTTTCAGATAAAAGAAAATGGATTTAAATAACATTCCAGCTGTGACACCAACTGACAGAAGTCAGGCAGTGCCCAAGATAAGGCCACCCTCTGCAAAAAGAAGGGAGAGAAAAGACACTGTTCAAGATTGATACATCAGCTTTTTGACCACATACACAGAAATGTGAATGGAGGAGGCAGATTCACTGAGCAAGTTATATTTCAGTGCCATAGCATTTTGTTGAACATCAGCTCTTCCTTCAAAGGCACTGCCTTAGTTACCAGTTTAGCAAGATACCTGAGCAAACCCTTCAGATATTCTGCTGAGTGCAGACTTTGTAAAACCATGTTCACCACCTCTGGGTTTTTACTAGCAGATAGTCTCCTTTTCAGGTTTGCCCTGTCAGTTGCCTCTTTGGCAGCATAGTTGCATTTTTCTGCCCTCTGCCCATTTCACTTGGTCATCTCTGTGGGTCCAGCTCCTGTTGGCAAAATTCCCATCTGGCTCTATTTGAGTTTTTTCTCTTTAAAGGAAGGAACAGATCCTCAGTTCTTATCCCTGCATCATCTGGCAAATATCAAATTGTTGTTTGTTGAGAATTTGCACAAGTGAAGATTTTATTAAACTGAAATGAGAAAAAGGAAGAACACATCAATTTGTTCCAAAAACTTATCGTGGGTATTGGCTGAATGTTGTGAAATTCTGCCAGCATTGACCTCATAGAACAAGAAAGGAAAGCTCAAAAGATGTAGTAGGTAGGAGTAACTTTAAAAACGTGAGGGTAGAGAGGAGTCTGGTTATTTGAATGTGCTTTTATGAACAAATACCAAGGATGCAGACAGCCAGTGGCAAGATGCATTACCTTACTTAGTGTAGTACATACATACCAGAATAATTCAGTACAAACAGGGATTTGACTTAGATATGAACATAAGTTATTTTCATAATTCCCACAGAGTGACCCTGACAGCCCTCCTAGCAAAGACTGATTCAGAAGAACATCTGAGCACATGCATAACTCTTAGCAGGTGTCTGATGCTGTTGAAATGTATATGACTAAATTGCTTTAATGAATTGGAACCTCAGCAGCTGTGTGAAATAAATGGGGAATGCTCCTAACCAGTGAACACTACAGCAGATAAACCCTGAAACAATCCAATTTGTCAGACTTTTTCTTGAAAAGTAATATTAAGGGCATAAACTGTATCCTTGCAAGATAAATGCTCCATTTCCAAGACTACATCCTGATCCTGTCAAAGTCAACATGAACAATAGGTGCAGAGAAAAATTAAAAGAGAAAGAAGGACTTAATAAAAATCGTGATTGTGTAATTTCTCAACTCAGTACTTAACGAGTCAAAGTTTACCACTATTTCAGAACATTGACAAAGGTTCCACTCAAATATTTTTAAAATGAATGCATTCATGTTTTTTCCTTTTATCAGTGGGGAAAAATTAGGCCAAATCACAAAGATAACATTCCTTTTAAATGGTCATTTTTTCCTGGAACAAAAGAAAAAAAAAGCATACCCTTGTACAGCAGATGTATTATAGACAGTCCAGCATTTTACAGTGCCTAACACTCTAAGTCAATGACCTTCAAGAGGTCAGAAGGTATGCCTGAAATACAAATTCTAAATACTAGTATAAATAATATCAATACATATGACTGTTAAAATGTCTGTTGCCTACAGGGTGTTCATAAATGATTTCCAGACACATGGTATAGACCAAAATTACTAATCCCATGTTCAAAAAGGGATTATACAAATTTATAGAAAACAGGTCCAAAAAATGACATTAAAAGGACTAGTCATGATATTAAAAGGACTAGACTTACATGCTCTCCCAGTAAAACATCTTCTCTGTCCCTACTAGATATGGAACACTAGACTAGAATGACCATTAATCTAAACAGTATGACATGGCCTATGTTAAAATTTACAAGTATTCATGGTTAATTAAGCCAACTAGCACACTTCCATGCAGCCAAAGCCTCTGTCTTCAAAAGCGTGTATATTCTCTGGAAAGGGAGCTGCATGCACACCCACCCTCTGGGGTGTCTAAAATTCCAGTCCATGTTTTGTAAACACGTCGATATGTGGGGCCCAGCTGAATGTCCACGGTTGATGTGGAGCCTCTCAAAGTTTCACATGGCTACGCAGCTCTCTGGCATGCATACACCTGTTTCACCAAGTCGTCTTTTGCAGCCCTCTCAGGACCAAGCCACAGATTCATAGGTGTCCATGTGCTTCAGTCTGAGCAATAGCATATCTTGGGAGAATGAGACTCCAAGTCAGACCATCTTGGCAGGCTGCAGTTCAAGAGTAAGACACCAGATATCTGCTTATGAGCCAATTATCCCATTATAGTCACTGTAGATTCAGTAATCAAGTCAGTTGTCTAAACACTGGGGTTTACTACTATCAAAGATGCCTATATCTGGACCCACATGGTCTCTGAGAGTCAACACAAATTTCATAGGAGATCCATATCTGCTTAGAGCAACAGATGGAGGACAGATAAAGGCAGGATGTCTGAGGGCATCTCAAACAATACTTAATGCCTAGAACAACTGTGACACCTCCGGCCAATTTAGAGAACAATTTAGCTTATCATGAAATAAACAACTACTGGCTAAATAATTGAATGACACCTTAAAATTTAATGACAGGGTTAAATCAGTTTGTGATACTGTTGCCTAAGCAAAAATCACACTCACTCACAGCATAGGATGTAAAAAAAAAAAAGGAAGCAAGCTGGCCACAGAACCAAGCTGTGAGAATTGGAAGGACCCAAGCAAGCAGTCCAATCATGCAGACACTTCCCAAAGAGAGACTTTCTTTCTCCCCAGTGCCCTGGGAACTTCAATTGCTATGCAGTCAGGGAGATTTTCCAACAACCAGAATCCCCTCACAGCACATGCACTGAGTAGACCAAACTCCACTGCAAGCAGAGTCAGCTCTTACAGAGGTGGCTTTTTGCCCCACCTCCAGGTTAACGTGGAAGGCGGGGGCACCTGGTGGTGATCTCCTAATCAGTTCCCACCCAAAGCTGGCCAGGCCCTGGATGAAAAACAATCAGGAAGGTCTTTCTAGTGTGGTTGTGGACATCATCCATATGCCAACCCTCATTTGGGGCTGGGGGTTTAACCCCAGCATGTATGAAGAAGCAACTAAGTCCTTCTCTCAGTCTCCTATACTAGGAGCTGGATGGTTCACTTATAAATACACACCAAAGTCTGCACACTTTCATATTCAGCAGAAACTTATCCAGAAGGTGTTTGCTTGGTGGTGAACATCCATCCAAAGAAAGACTGCAACTGTGACCCACAAGTCTTTCATACTGAGTTCATCACTGATGTTCCTAAATGTAACCTGTATCTCCACAATATGTTCTAAATGTGCTGATTACAGACAATAAAGAGCTACCTCCAGTTCACAAAGGCACATTACATTGGCAGCATCAAATAGTACATGAAATGAGGCACTGAGAAAGGACTTTGGGAAGGAGATAACACCTACATGGAAGCAGATTTTCCATGTACCTAGAAAAGTGGATGCATATTTATGGATATTGTCTAAGTAGTCTGGTTGATTGCACTGAGTTACCTTCTTTAAAACAGGTCACAGTTTCTGACACGCTCCATCTCTCCTCCTTCATGACGTTATTCCATGGGAAGAGAAACAGAGAAAAGATTGATCTTGCAAGGCTCCAAATGCAAGAGTGTTTGTAGAAAAGGAGCAGATGATTATTATGACTTTCCTGATCTGTCAGAGAAGAGCACATGGTCAGAACAAGAGAAGCCTAGCCAGGCAATAAATATGGAGTGAAAAAATACATTAAGACACTCACTTACCACACACAATGTCACATAAATCATGTGGAACAACGTTGTCTCTGGCTGAACTGTAACTGAGTGTGGTGAGTTTAGTTTTCTAGTCATTAAGACTGTTTGCATGTCTAAGAACCTGTTTAGTGCTGAGAGGTGAGGTTGACCTCTTTTCTATACAGATATCTGCTGAGGGCAGCAACAGCCATATTTTCACCCAGCCCTGGGCAGCAAGTTGCAGACAAGACACACAAATGCTGAGCTCTCAGTTGCACACCACACTTTTTTACTACATTGGTTTCTTCCTATACAATAATTTATGTAGGCTGAAAATAAGTATTTATTCTTTTCTGTATATGGAAACTTGGCACCAAGATTCTGCAAACTCTCTTTCCTTCTGACCTTAGAAGGAAGTAAAAAGCAGTGGAGGTAAGAAATTAAGAAAGGTTCCCTTGCTGGTGCTTAGTAGTGACTACAGCCACCAAGAAACATTACGTACACTCGGATGTTAACTCTACAATTTCATGGCTTGCCTTCTGAGCACGGCTCCAGACAGATTTTATTCCATCAACAATTACAATTATTTTCTGTTTCAAATTCTCCTTCTTTTTGTTTCGCTAAACAAGTCAGCCTTCCTATTAAATCTTTCTTTGAACAGAAAAAAGAACGGGTGAAACTTCCTTTCTCCTGACCTCTCTACTACAGCTATAAAACCTCTTTGTAAAACACACCTTTGGTGGTGCATCAACAGACACTTCTCATAGTATGAGGAAAATTCATCTGGAATTAAATAAGTTCTTCACAGTATTCAGTGCAAGTATAAAAGCCAACAGATTGATGAGTAAAATAAGATTAAATTTGCTTTAGTGACCTGTTTCCCCAGAGTGAAGTGGACAGGAAAAGGAACTAGTAATTCATTGGGGTTCACACCCTGGCATATACTCTGCAAGCTCATATTTAACTATAATCTGAATTTCTGGAGGGCTACGGAAGTGTGTTGTTAAGAACACAAAAATATACGCTCAAAATAAAATGCATAGAAAATCATTTCCCATTAAAAATCATTCAGCTTCTGCTTTCCACTCTTCTGCATCTCCAGCCTGCATTGATGTAATTTCTATTTGCATTCCCAAAGCATAATCTTACTCTTTTTACACATAAATTATACTGGGGTGAGTTATTATTACACAAATGAAGGAGGCTTCCAGGGATATGTCATTAAGAAATCATGGTAACTATATTAAGGTACATGCATATTACTATCCTGTTTACTGATAGACCATAATCCTCATTCTGAATCATTATGGTCTATCGTATCAATAGAGCTTTAAAGCCCTGGGAACAGAGAGACCACAACAGTTTCCCTGGAGCCACTCTACAGTACTGCAAAAAAACCCAACTTTTACATGCAGACAACTTCAAGGCAGATATTCATAATTACTGAAATATATTTTTTAAGGAAATGGCTGAAAAAAATATAGTAAGCACCTCTGTGAAAGAATAACTGCTGTATTTTTGTATAAACACATCACTGCACTAGTCAACCTCACAAAACAATGGTATTTCAAACTCATAAAATCCAAGAGATATCTTATTGTAATTTTTTGGCATAGGTAGCCAAATTATACTTGAATGCAGTTTCCCTTGAAAGTCAAAATTTGGGTGTCAGTTTTGATGTTTGGCAAGAGTTCATGGAACAGCTTTATAAAGTCTTGTCAGCGTTTGCTTATTCTGAAATATGAAGATAGCCTTAAATTTGCAAGGTGAAACTGCCCCAGCATGCAATCATTGTAAAAGTGAGTTTGGCAATTTACATGTCACCTATACTTTAAAAGCATAAACATGCTGATTAAATCTGATGACTGTTCACTCTACTCAGAGGTTTAGGTCAATAAAATCAAATTCTAAAATTCATAGATTTTTCTCACAGAAGTCATGACAATGGTTCCTCATTGCCACAATACAGCAAAGGGTAATCTACAGCTTTTTAGCTTGTGCACAGAGCTACATGTGTATTAAAAAAGCAGCCATGAAACCTGAGGGTTTAAACTCACCTTGGCCATTTATCCACCAGTAACAGAGCACACAGAATTTAAAAATTCTTTTTCTCTGGAAAAATCATTGGTTTTACACTTTGACTGCCTATTAACCAAATTTGTGTACCGCTCCATCCTAGAACTTCAAGGTTCCTGCTGTCTCCTAAAGATTTGTCCATATTCCTGATGGCTATAGTCCATGTGATTGTGCCAGAAGCATGTCTTGCAGTGAGGCATCCTGACTAGGCTTGGTTTTGTAAAGAAATTTATTTCCTCATTTTACAGCCTTATATATCACTCTTCATTTTACAAGCAGGGTGGAGACCCCCGTGAAGATGAGATGGGCATCTCGGGAGTTCCTCCAAATGAGCAGCGTCTGCAAATAAATAAATCACTCTGGAGCTCCTAGTTTTACTTTACAGACACACGTGCACGCACGCACATGCTCACAGTGCCTCCTTCCATCTAAGGCTTTCTTTGTTCTCTGTCATTTCTTAGTGGATGTAGTATATCTATCTGGTTCCTACTCAGGCTCTCCTCCCACTAAATCACTGGAAGTTGTTTTCTCTCGATCTTTGAGAACCTTAGAAAAAAATGACTTCCTTTTTTTTAATTGGTAGGTTTAATGTGGTTTTTTACTGTTCACAACCAAAGACAAGAACATATGGTAACAAAATAGAAATCAAAGAAAGGCAACACCTGACATTAAAAAACATAGCTTTTACTGTGGTTACAAAACAGAACCTGGCAGTATGCTCATATCAATGTGTTAGCTTAAGTCCATTGTCCTAAACTAGCTCTTCCATATCTATACACTTTACCTACAAAAATGGCAATGTCCTCCCAGGTTTCCCAAAAGAAACTCCCAAACACAAGTAGTGGTTTCTTTCCCCATTGTGTGCACAACTCAGGCACAGATGGGAGTAAGTCAATCACAGCCCCTTCCCTTGGCAGATATATTGAGCTTGTTCCTTCCCAGCCATGACAGAGGTGCTGGAGCCTAAGCTAGACCTTGAGTGACAGTGGACAAGACTATAAATAAGGGTCTATAATATCCAAGAGGAAGTAAATATTGCTTATTTTTTATAATGTGATTGCTTCAGATTGGCTGAGGACACCAGCAAGCACCAGATTTAAAACAAGCGTGAAGAAAGCACTTTTTACCTTATGCACAAGCACAATGTGGAATTCCTTCCAAAGAAAAGCACTGTGGAGTTTGAAAGTGTTAACCAACTCCTCAAAAGAAACCTTTCAAACTTCCTGGAGCTAAAAACCTTTAACCTAAAACTTTAGCTAAAGACTGCTGAAAACCATCCTCTCTGGGATGTGCAAAGCCCTTAAACTGCTGGCTGTGAGAAGCACAGAGGATAAACTATGGAAAAAATCACATACAAAATAGCAGCCGGGGGCTTAACTTTCTCTGGTGCAGCAGCTGCTTCTGTCATCAAAGGGTGGTGGGAGATACACACTCCACATTATTGTAAATCCTTTCACTGCCAGCGAAATCCCAAAACTTTAAAATCAAGTTGGTAAGTAGAAGTAAAGTTTCAGTTACTTAAGTAACTGAAAAGTCTTTTAACATTTCTACCTCATTTGTGCAGCCTCTAAAAAACAAATAGTAATCTTCAATACAAAAATTTAGTGTATCAACATCATTATAAGAAGTTTGTTAATATATGCATATGCTTGTCTTCCAAAGATTTCAGAAACAAAATGTTCCCTTCCTTCTTTTTACTGAAAGAGTAATATTAATATAATAAAAGCATATAACAAAACATAATTTTATTATGTTTACTAGACTAATAATTTACAAAGACTTCTAAGAAAAAAAATTATCATCAACAAGAACCAAAAGCCTATGAATTTTTTCATCAGGAATCTTCTTCCTCCTCATAGTGTGTCTTGGTCCAGTAAAGGTTTTCACACTGGCTGACTTACCATAATTCCTGACTTATTTTTATGGTTTGATTTGTTTAGTTATCATGTGCTTCCCATTTTCTGAAATACAATTAATGAGTGAAAAGTATTATTTTCCTACTACAGCATACATCATTTGAACCACAAAAAATATAAAAATATCACTGACCAAGATCTCAGGCATATTCTACAGCTAATCAGCCTCTCCCTGCCCTGGAGGTGGGTCCAAACCAAAATCACAGCTTCAGACAATATGAGACTTTTGGAAACTTGTGATGCAGAGTTAAATATTAGCCTTTAAACTCACTTCTAATTATAACAACTTAGACTTATAATACAGATGTAGTGTCTATCCTACAACTATGCTGTGTAGAGTCATTGGCAAAACTCTCACTGATTCCAGCAGGAGCCAGGATCATCTTCAGAGAGGAATAAACGGGAATAAGTACACATTTGTGCCAATTTTTGTTTAAGTGGAAACCTGCTCTCCTTTAAAAAAAAAATGCTCATGTTTCAGCCAGTCATACCCTTCACCATGCTGGAAGAAAAAGCATTGCAAATCCCTTATTTGTTTTCTTGCAAGGTAAGAGGTTTATAATACATACTCGGTCCTGTAGTTCTTAATCCACAAATAATAGCCATGTTAAAAACCTGCAGCTTCCTTTTACTCAATACCCTTTTCTTTCAATACTTCAATTTCTGTATAAGGCTTGTTTCACTTCTTCTGAGCTTTTGAAGATCTCTTGGCATTTGCTATCACTATACTGATATAAAGATGCCTAAAATGCCCCATAACAAGCAGCGTGAGTATAAGCCCGCTCACAGGAACAGAGACAGCCCCACACTGAATTTGTTAGTCTGCTATAGCTATATGGCTGCAGAGAAAGCAGAAGTCTCTTGTGCTCAGGCAGAGCCTCAAATGTACTCAGCTGGTTAACTCTCAGTGCCCACATTTATTTCAGTCCATATTGCAGTGTCAATCAGCCCATTGAATTCCTATTCTCTTTCCTGGCTTCTCAGTCTTTATGTTATCCTCCAAATAAGTAGATTTTACTCATTCTTCCAAGAAGCCCACAGTGTATATGGAAAATATGTGTCATTTTCCAGTATGAAAATGTCCCAGCACACAAGCCAAGAAATGTACATTTTGAAGCCTTAAAGGATTAAATCTGTTTTGGCAGTTACTGTAAATACAAAGGAATTCCACAATTTATAACCACAGGGCAGTTCAACAAGCCTTCAGGTTAATATCATGTTCCTCCTTTTAGTTCAGACTGTGTTATCCTCTCAATAGGAATAAATGATTTGCAAAAATTCTCTAGAAAAATCAAGACTCTTCATAAACTAAGTGATAGCATTGCATTACTATCTGTCATGCATCTTCTGTGTTCCTAAGTGCACGTGCCTTTTCACACTTCCAAAGGTACAAGCTTTGTAAAGTGACCAAACTGCTCCTTCGTAGGAACAAACACACTGCATGTGAAGAAAAAGTCTAGATCCATGAACACTGAGTTTGTAGCTGGCTGCTGGAAACTGGACTGGAGGGTTTGGAAAATACCAATAGAATGTTTTTTGTACTTGAGGTTTAAAGGTCTTCAGGAAATTACATCAGCTTTGCTAATGATTGTCACATTCTGGATGTTGAGGCCAGAGAGAATGTATCTGACCTAAAATTCACGTGTATGAATTCTGTAAGAAACTGCAGAAGCAAGAGGAGGTCATGCCCACAAATGCCACGTGGAAAGTAGGTAGAGTTGAGTGGAATAGCAAAGATGTCTTTAATATATCAGACCTTTACAATCTTGAGCAGAGAAATAACATTATCACGTTGGGGAAACTGGTGGAACACGTCCCGATACCAGTGATTTAAAACTCATCCCCTGAAAACCCACCATGCATCCAGTGTTATGCCAGTAATGGTTCTGGAAGTGTTTAAAATCAAAGACACTGTGAGAGAAGAATGAGACACTGCTGATCAGACCAAATCAGTGGTTGATATTCCACAGGGAAAATTTTGGCATGTGCTATTATAATGGGCAGTCATGTCAACAGTAGATTTGTGGTAAATTTTAAAGCCATCTAATATACATGCAAGGCATCACAACACAGGTTTTTTCAGCTAAATTAAAGATATTTGGGGGAAAACAGTTGTAAAAACTTCTGAACATTTCTAACAGTTTATTTCAGAATGTTCTATTTAGCCTTTTTTAACCTTTTATTGTGAAATAATGTTTTAACTCCAGGTTGAATAGCCTAAAATTTTTCACAGGCTTTTGAGAAAAGGAAAAAATAGGAGTAAAACATTTGCTATAATCCACATATTTCTTTAAAAGACAAAACCAATAACAACAAAAGAGATGTGGGTAGAACAATGAAAATAGGAAAAAATAATTTCTTTTCATAATCACCAGTCAAAACTCAATCATTCAGACATCTCAGTCAATAGCAAGATTATCATTTATGGATTTAGTTTAACCACACTCAGATGTCAACATCTAGCCAGAATATCTGTGGTCCTAAGCAATTTTAATTAGGACAACTCATTCCTTAGCATTATACAAACAGTCAAGAAATCTGCTTTAAATGAAAAATATATAGAAATTAAAATCAGGTTTAGGAAATTGAGTTCCTTTGGTATTTGGAAGTATTGTTAGAATAATCGATTCATTTTAGCAAAGGTTCAGTCAAGCTTAATCAGTACAGGTTGGAAATATTTTGCTCCTTCCAGGTATATCACCCAGGAGGAAAAATAAACAAAACAAAATAAAATGAACAAACAAACAAATAAAAAACCCTCAGGCATTACTTCAAGTTGGAAGGAAAGGGGGAAACACTGTAAAGTCAGGAAATTGTAAACATTCAGGTTGAAAACCCAGCTTTAAATTTGCCTCTTAGTGCCTACATCTCATGAAATCGCTTTTGCTTTTAGATCATTCTAAATTCAATGTCAACTCAGGCAGGATGAAATTACTTTAAAAACTTTGCATATTGCACTTCTGGCAGGAACTAAGATGGTTGATGTTGGTATAATTTGTTAATTAATTTCAAAAAACACTAACAGAAAACAGTAACAACTTCTAATTCAGCTTAAAAGGTGTAGCTGATTTTTAATTTTTTTTTTCAATTGTGTCAATCAATAATATTCCGGGGATGATGTGGCTTGCCCTGTTGAAACCAATGGACTTGCTCACTGTAAGCAAAGGCTCCTGTGTGATGATGTTTAGCCAGGTTTCATGAATAGTTCTGATATGATGTTTCTATGGGGAACACAAGAAAAATGTTATTTGAGTATGAAAGACACACTTCAAAACAGGTTTTCTCATTTAATTCAGGTACTCCAAAAAGCATACCCTTTGGCTGATGATTGGTGTATAAACCCACTGCAGCATGGCTGGAAAGGCACAAACTACTCAGGGTAGAATATGCCCTTGCCAAGATCCCTGCAAGGGGGTGAAATGCTGACTCACTTTCCTTGGTTGTCTTTCTGGGCACCCAAACTTGTGGCAGATAAGAACAGAAAGGGCAATGAGTCTGGGACACAACTATCAGCCCTCTGCCTTTTCCCCATTAGGATCTCAAAGCAGCATAGATGTCCCTGAGTCTTAACTCTCAGGCAATGCTTTTTAACTAAGTCTTTTGCACCCACTAGTCTAATGCCTGTAAAAAAGCACCTTCTGTATTTTGTGGGTTATATCCATCTGGGAGCAACGGGAGGGGAAATTAACTCCTCAACCCTGCCTTCCCTCTCCTTTCTCTCTTTTTTCCCAGGTCCTGCTTGTTGCTCCCAGTGGGCTCCCCTGGCCCTGAGATGCCTTGCTGCTCCCATCTGTGATTTTGTGCAGCAGCTCTGGAGGCATGGAGGTTATCCAAAGGTTATCTGTGGGTGCAGGTTATTTGATGGCTGCTTTTCAGTTGTAGTCCCTTTAGAAGAGGGTGGATTATCTGAGGGCTGGGTCATCTGCAGTGTTTGATCTGCATCCTGATGAAGTCAAGGAGCTTTGATTTCCTATCTGACAGCAACAGCTCTCCAAAATACTTTTATCTTCCTCCGTTAGTTCCGTTGTTAGTTTATGCCAATGATGCATCCTTGCTTCTTGTATAGTGAATGTCGCCAGGTAGGAAAATGGTAGGGGCACATTTGAGCCGTGAGTGTACAAGGAAGATAAACACAGGAAGAAAATGGTCCCTACTCCACCTAATTCCTCTGTTCCTTTTCCCAGTTAATGAAGTAACACCACTCTATTGTCAGAGCAATGGTGGAGAACGAGACATCCCCTCAGTAAAGCCCTGCACACCCAGCACATTGAGCTGCCATTAACAGGAATCTTAAAAACCTATGCTGAGCTATTTGACATCTGCCAAGGACCAACCCAGGTCAGAGTTTGAGGAAAAGCAGCCTCCCTTTTCCAGTGGCCTAATTTAGCCTCTGGCTACTTTAAAAGCTAAAGGGTAGAAGGAGGAGTCTCCTTGGAGGGAAACACTGCAGATACTGTACCTAAACAGCCTCTAAAATAATGTTTCTTCTTTATTGTGATGACCGGCTCAGGCACCTGGTCGAGTTCTCTTCCTTTCAGCTTAGGCTGCTAAAGAAAACAGGGCGGTTCTCTGCACCCCAGGGGGAAGGATCAATACAGTTGTCATTTAATCAGTACCACTGGAAAGAGGCATTTCAACCATATTTGAGATGCATAAATAAATATAAAGAGACAAAGAGAAAGAATAATTGTCTTGGTCAGTTCTGCCTGTACCTAGTACCATCCTTGCTGACTGTCTCCACCAGCTTAGGGATGGGGATGTTTCGTGTGGGGTGGCTGTGTGATCCCACAGAGAGCTTTCTCATGCAGACATCCACGGCACTTGTCAGCTGTCTGAGAAACCCTTTGCAAAGGAGAGCTTTCTTTCCCTCCCTCCATGTGCATGCCCCAGAGACCTCCTGCTGTGTTGGAGCAACCCATCACTAGTCACCTCTATGCATTGTCTGAAGGCTTCTCACCATCTGGACCACCTAGGAGGAAATGTTTTCTTAAAGAGGGGGAGATTAAGGAACAGGGATTTACACCTCAGTCCCCAAGGTAATTACCAGATGGCAAATGGCTTGTTTTCACTTGATGAATCAGAGCAACTGAATCAGGCCTACCAAAGCAGCTTGGATTTCTTTTCCAACCAACCTTTTACTTTACAAGGTGAAGAGTTTGTTTCCCACCCTTTAGATAATGATTTTAAGGTAAAGCTAACATTAAAGCAAAAGTCTGGTATTAGGCACATGGATTTCAGCGTGCCAGGATCACAGCCATACTATTTCTCATATCATCTTAACTCTTTGCTGATTGCTGGTGGGTCTTGCCAAGAGCTCGCAGCAAGAGTTTACTCACCTGAGTAAGCAAAGCAAAATGAAGCCATCTCTTCCAGAGCTTTAGAAAGAGACTATAAACCTTAGGATCATCATCAGTCTTTCATTTTAAATTTTCTACTACAGTAAGAAAGATGAAATTAAAGCAATTGCCTTTTAAGGAATTAAATCGTGCTTCTTTTTCCTTTTCAAAAATGGCAGTAGAAAGAAGCAGTATTTGGAGTTAGTATTAGCAATACAAAAAGTAACAGAACAAACATATTCAATTGAAATTTATAGTCAGTGCTTTGTTTTGTTTCCTTTTAAAAACAGAGAACAAGAGATTTTAATAAATCTAAAATGAATACTCTTTTTAAGGCCTTCTTGTAAATATAGGCTTCCGGCCCTAAAATAAAGTAAAATGACATTCAAATGTCATCTTCCAAAATGCTGAAGACAACTGCACTACAAATTTAACGTCTAACTTTGGCATTCATAATGTTCCTAAATCCTCTGCTGTCTTTCTATACATTAGCTAGAATAAACAACACTGTTTGCTTTGTTGGTGTTTTTTTTTTTTTCTTAATTTCTATTCAAAGAATTTTCTGAAATTAATAACAAACCCAGGCAATCAGCAAAGAGAATGCCAAGTAGGACTGGGACCCTCTTTAGTTTCACTTTGCAGAGTTTCATTTTGAGTGTGCTACAGCAATTATCATAGCAGTTTGCCCAACTGCCTTACGGCCTTATCTAATTCAATAACCTGCTCACAACTATGGAAAAATGGGATTATATTAGAGGTTTCTTCCTCTACTCTGCCTTAGAGGGATCATTTTCTCTCTTTGATGTATTTTGTTTCTACCATCAGTTTAGATGTTTCTGGTTTAATTCCAAGATTTCAGATTCCCTACTTCCATGTGCTGGAAGGTTCCTATCACTCTATCTTCTCCCTTGGAAGTTTATGCCCTGCTTGAAGAAAATACTTTATGCTGAATGAAAATACTGCCTTTTCTTTAATGCCCACATCAAAGCACAGCTCTGCCTATGGAATGATGATTGTTAATCAACTATAGTCTCTAAATCAAAAAACTAATTGAAAAAGACCTTTTCTATTCTGGCCTTGAAACAAGCTTTTACTTCCATTGCCTGCTCTGCCACCCCACAGCAGTTTGTAGCAGAATAGAAGGCATGGCACCTTTGAGAACAGAATACCAATGGTCTGGCATGCCAGATAACACCAAGCATACTGTAAGTCATTTGCCTGTAAAAGGTTTAGGGTTAGATAGACCAGTGAAAGGACCTGGTCCACCTAACCATAAACCATGCAGGATTATCAGGAATAAACAATGATTCATTGTAATGGGTCACTCCCTGCTGGGAGAGACAGACATCCATCTGTTGACCTGACCACTCATCTAGAGAGGTTAGGTGCTTGCTAGGTGTACTGGTTTG
>NW_008632887.1:0-20331 GCF_000691845.1 Merops nubicus | reverse complement strand
TCTTTAAAACACCACCTTGAGTTTATCTTGACCACAAGAGCTTTGTCTCTCTTGGAGATGTCTCAATGGAGCTCCAGCTCTGCAGCCTTCATCCCTTATGTTTAATTGCAGTGCTTGGACCTGGAACCTTGTCCCTTGCAACACAAATGGTTGACACTTGATGTAAAGCAGCAGCTTCACTAGCAAGAGTACCATGGCTGGAATCCTACAGTCCACCCTGATCAGAGGGAGCATGTCCCAGGTATCTGAGTTCAAGCTCCTCAAGCAGCACTTCAGAAAGGACTCCCTGCACAGCAGTTAGCAATGTTGGGAATCAGGCAGCCCCATTTAGACAGACTCCACTTGGATTGGATACTGGGATCACCAGGGATCTCCTGGATCAACAAGTCCAGTCCCCACCAGCCCTGTGTCCCATGGCCTTGAGTAGAAACTCATGTCCCACATCAAAGTTGTGCAGGTTTCTGCCTTGCTGGCTCCTTTCAAACATCACTTCTCTAGGAGGGAACATAAAGTTTGGGGTCTAATTTTGAGTCTAAATTTAGTCACTGATGCTTTGAGTCTGGTTCTGGAGTTCTCCACCCTTGGCACTCCTCTTTGATGGAGCCTGAGGAAGGAAATGTCACTTGGGGCTGTTTGCACAGCCAAAGATCTGCTTTGAAAGAGGAACCTAGGTGGAGCTTTGGATCAGCTCCTAGAATTAAACAGACCTTCAGATCTAGTCTGGAAAGAAAATAAACCCCAACCAATCAACCAACCAACCCCAAAAACAACCAAATGAGGAGATAAAAAACCCCAAACCTATTTTATGCAAAACAAATTGAAACAGAGGTAAATCCACAAGATGGAACCAGACAATTAAAGGAGTGTGACAAAGCAAAAGGAAAAGGTTCCACCCAACAAAGTGCCTAATTGGGCATCTCAATGTTCTGTGAATTACAACAGGGAGAAGCTGCATGGGTGAAGCCACCTAAAACAGCTCCTGGAAGAAGCTTCCTCCAGTGAGTCCTGCAAGCACAGCAAGATGCTGAAGTGGGTTTGTAACCAAGGAACACCATGGAGAAATTCATGGCCTGGCCAATACTGCTGTGGATAATTAACTGGCCTGGAGGGTAGAAGAGAAATAAAGAGGGAAATGAGAGTGACAATCCAGTCCAGGTGAATAGGAACAACAGGGATGCCCCATCTCTAGCATGGTGGGGCTGGAAGGGACCTCTGGAGATCATCTCATCCCACCCCTGCTCCAGCAGCTCACCCCCAGCAGGGTGCCCAGGGTCACACCAGCCACGTTTGGGATCTCTCCAGAGCAGGAGACTCCACAGCCTCTCTGGGCAGCTGCTCCAGGCTCGGCCACCCTCCCCCCAAAGAAGTTTCTCCTCCTGCTCAGGTGGCACCTCCTGGGTTCCAGTTGGTGCCCGTTGCCCCTTGGCCTGTGGCTGGGCACCACTGAGCAGAGTCTGGCCCCAGCCTCTTGCCTTGGGGGGGCCCTTTAGACCCTGATCAGCACTGATCAGATCCCCAAGCTCTGGAGGAGCTCCTTGTCCAGCCACCTTCCAGCTAGGAGACCTCCAGGTGACACTTGTTTCCCTGGAGGACAGCAGGACTTTTGGATGACACAGGATCAGCTCCAGGGGTTGCTTATGTGGCCACAGCAGAAACCAGAAAAATCTCATCTATTTTTAGGCCAAACCACTACAGTTGGAGAAGTTTCTATCAGCTTGACTCCTGGAGCTGGTTTCACCACAGGAACAGGGGAGATGGATGGACCTATCAGCTGAAACTCAAGAGTCAGCTCATTGCTGCAGTGGAGAGAGAGATTTGCCATTTTTCTCCTCTCCAGAATTCATTTCCAGCAATTTAAGGGGAGCTGTAATTATATTTGTCAAGTGGAGATAAGAGGAGGGGGGCACGGGGACAATCTGCTCCTTGTTGAAAGCCAGAGGACATCTGAAGTCCTTCTGGATGTCCCACGGTGGGGAGCAGGGTCTGGTGCTGGCTTGGGGGATGGATAATGATTTCTCCCAAGCATGTTGAGGACATGGAAGTGAACTTTTGGTTTTCAAGACCAAAGGAAGCCCTTCAGCCACCCTCAAAGGACAATTTCACAGACAATAAGAAAATCCTCAGCAACAGGAACCCCCAGAAGGAGCTGTAGCAGCAAAAAACTAATCAGACCCAAAATTATTAGAGGGTCTTGAACAAAAAAAACATAATTTGGAGCTGGCTTTGGGTTTGGCCTGTTCTTTGGGCAAAGGGTGACCCTGCACTGCATGGACATTGCTTGGGCCAGCACTGGTGTGGCCAGCAGGAGCAGGGCAGGGATCGTCCCCCTGGGCTGGGCACTGGGGAGGCTGCCCCTCCAATCCTGGGGGCAGGTTTGGGCCCCTCCCTCCCAGAAGGCCCTTGAGGGGCTGGAGCGTGGCCAGAGAAGGGCAACGGAGCTGCTGGGGAAGGGTCTAGAGCCCAAGTGTGGGGAGGAGCAGCTGAGGGAGCTGGGGGTGCTGAGCCTGGAGCAAAGGAGGCTCAGGGGAGACCTTCTGGCTCTGCACAGCTCCTGACAGGAGCCTGGAGCCAGGGGGGGGTCGGGCTCTGCTCCCAAGGGACAAGGGACAGGAGAAGAGGAAAGGGCCTCAAGTTGCCCCAGGGGAGGTTTCAGTTGCCCCTGAGGAACAATTTCTTGCCCTGGAGGGCTGTGGAGGCCTGTGCCAGGCTGCCCAGGGCAGTGGTGGAGGCCCCACCCCTGGAGGGGTTTCCAAGCCGTGGAGCTGTGGGGTGAGGGACACGGGGCAGTGGGGACCTGGCAGGGATGGGGTTAAGGATTGGACTTGATGACCTTAAAGGTCTCTTCCAATCAAAATGCTTCTATGACTCTGTGACTTTCCCCAAATGCCACATGAGTCAGGTCAGACTGATCCTAGAGCCTCCACGCTGCTGCAAAGTGACTCACTGGTGACATCAGTGATTGACCAGAATTTTGAGTCTGGACACCTAGTTTTGAAAGTTATTTTGCTCCTTCCACAGTATAAGAAGATGTCTGACATCTTGGTTTGTCTCTTAGAACCCAAGGAGAAGCAGGTGGATGTATTACTACTCATTTTGGACATCAGCAAGTCATTTTCTTCAGAAGAGATAAAGAGATCCTAATGCTCTGAACCAACTGGAGTGGCCAGCAGGCCCTTTGGAGTCTCCACAAACCCCTTGATTTGTCCCTGTTGCTCAGGAGGGATCCTCACTGTAAAATGTTCTGGAAGCACTGCTAATTAGGTCACTTATTTACATGACAATCCCCTGCGTTTAGGGCTGGTGGGTGGGAGGCAAGGAAGATGGAACAAGAGTAATTAGTGTCATCAGAATGGAGAGCTAAGTGGTGACCCCACAGCACCAGGTCAACCTCATGGTGGTGGTGCCCACTGTGGGAGATAAAGAGCCATAAATGCTGGGCAACCAGGTCAGAAAAACAACATCTTGCTTTCTAGCCATGAAATATTGGATGTAAAGCACTGAGGCTGGGGAAAAGTGCAACCACTGATCCAGAACAGCTTCACTGCAGATGTTCAAGGGGAAAAAAAGCACCAGGAGATCCCTTTCCCAAGGAGACAAGGGCTCTTGGTTGGCTGATGACTCTGTGGTTTCATTCCCTGAGCCTGAACAAAGCCAACTCACATTTAAAGTAGGAAATTTTAGCACCAGATTTAGAAAACCAACCCAAAGAACCTCCTGGTGCTCACGGGTACCATTTTGTCTTCATGAGCTCCAGTCCTGTTTTTCTGGCTGAAACTGTTCAGGGACTAAACTGGGATTAAAAATGAAGGGTGGGCAAGAGAAAGCACCTACAGAAAGTGAACATGACACACTGAGCAAACCTCTGGGTGGATGCAAGAGGATCTGATCTATAAACACACATGGACACGTGGGACACGTGCAAAAACTTTACCTCCAAGGAGCCATCTAGAAGAGAAAGATGATTCTGGTTTTTTTTTATGTGAGGAAGTGATTTCAAACTCAACATTTGAGCCAGACAGTTGTTAACTGCTGCCTAGGAGGATCTGAAATCAAGAGATGCCACCAGCCCTCTGAATTTAAAAGGGGAGCTGCAACTCTGTAAGCTGATGGTTCATCTTTCATCTTCCCACCCACCCACGGCGTGCAACCATCTTCAGAATTTATGTAAAGAGGGTCCCAAGCCCTTCATCATGCCCAATAATTCCTTCTGATATTCAGGGGGCTTCAGAAGGCTGAAGCTTTGGGAAGGGGAAAGGATGAGTGAGTGTTTTATCTGCATATGACAAGGCAGAGAAGCAGCAGAGGAAGAGGAGAAGAAACCTCACTTTCCATTTTCCTATCAACCCTTTTTTTTCTTTAAATTGACTTCCTCAGTTAATTCACCTTCTTCCAGCCCCCTTAATCCTCAAAGGGTTATTGTGAACGAGAAGTTTGTGTTCCCTCAAAAGACAAGAGTGAAAGAAAATGACTTTGTCATATCTGACTGGTTGGGAAAATATAAAATCCAATTCTGAAGGAGAGGAGATAAGGGAAGAGCTATGGAAGAGCCATCAGCTTAGCAAACACTAAATAATGAAGAATGCAGAGACTGCCCAGCATGATAAAACACTCTATTAGCAAGACTGGTTTTAAATGAGTGATAATTGTGGCACCTCCACAGCAAAAGGTTATTGAATTTTTATCTCTAGGAAGGAGCCTTCTGACAGCCTCACCAGAAAGCCACCACCAGGTGGTTTTAGGATTCCCCCAAAACGTCTCCAGACCTGCCCAACTCCACCCTGTGGTTTCTGAATCCTTGTAGCTGTGCCTATAAATTGCCCATTTTTAGCCCAGGAAGCTCTGCTGGAGAAGTTTTCTACAGGGAAGGAACACAGGCCCACCACCACGGCATGGACTTGTTGGAGGTGATGGGATTTCTGGCATTGCACCAAAAATTCTGGTGCTGGTCGTTCCCTAAACACTTGGGTGATGACCTGAGCAGGACTAAGATTTACTGTCAAGTTGCTGGGACCCAAAAGAGAAAGGCTCAAAGACCTGGATGTGTGTTCTCATCATGGATTGGCCCAACATGTGGTGAGCATGGGGGATAAAACCCCACCACTGCTACCAGTTGATGAGATCACTGCTCTCCTTCAGGCATCAACACTTCAAGGTGGCATCTAGTCCAAGGAGAAAAAAATGAAGCAGAAGATGGAGTTGTCTGGAGGAATACAACATCTGCCCAAAGTCAGCCACCCCCCAAAAAAATGAGCTGGGTGACTGCCAGCCCGTTGACTGGTTCTGATGAACCAGATTCCAGCTGCACTGGGAGGTTTGGCCTTCACGTGGGCATGTCTTAGAGCCAAAGTGACCCTGATGCTGAGGTGACAAAGGTGGCTGCACTCAGGGTGAACTGAACCTGACTTGGGTTCAGAGAAAACCCCTTTATTTAGCTTTATTTTGGGTCATTATTTCCCTCCCTCTTTCTGAAGCTCATGAACTCGGTCTGGCTTCCGGCCATGAGATGTTCCCAAATTCAGAGGATCAAACCATGATGGAGAAGAACAAAATAACTCAGGTGAGAGTTGAACATCATGGCATTAAGTTTGGCTGAATCTTTGAAACAACTGGTAGCTTTAATTCCTCCTCCTCCCAGCTCAGTCCCAGCACATCTGCATTGCCCTCCTCCTCCTGCCTGGGTGGGAGGGTAGTCTGGAGAAGAGGAGACTGAGAGAAGACCTTATTGCTCTCTAGAAGGTTGGAGTGAGGCTGGTGTTGGTCTCTTCTCCCAGATTACTAATGATAGGATGAGAGGAAACAGCCTCAAGTTGCACCAGGGGAGGTTTTGATGGATATTAGGAAGAATTTCTTCACTAAGAGAGTGGTTAGGAACTGGAACAGGCTCTGTCCAAGGACATGGTGGAGTCATCATCCTTGGAAGGGTTCAAAAAAGGAGTAGAAGTAGCACCTGAGGTCTAGTGGTTAGGGAAATGTTGGGATGGAGGTTGGACATGATGATCCTCGAGGTCCTTTCCAACCACAGTGATTCTACAGCTCATTTCCCCTCTGTTATTTCTTCTTCCTGCTCCTCCCCAGAAGAACCACACTCCTCTGCACATCACCACAGCTTGCTAGATTTGGAACCACCCCTGCTTTACACCCCCACCTCCTTCCTCCTCCATCCAGCCTGCAGGCAGCTCTACTGCCCTCCCATTTATGAGACCTGCTCCACCAGCTTCCATCTATCCCCAGGAGGTCAAGAGCCTCCCTCCTTTTCTAACCCTGCCACTTCATATCTGGAGAATAATGATTTATTACAAAATCCAGGACTAAAATATTAAAAATCAACTAGGATCTAAATTATAAATGATGTTTTTATTCTTAACAACTGGCAGAGCACAACTCAGCCCCAAGAACTCTCCCACTAACTGAAGATCTGGGAATAAATATTTGGCTACTCAACTTTGCAGCTTTTTCCATTGGGTTTTATCTCCTGGTTTGGTTTTTTTTAAATGCTCAGAGATTTAAAATTCAAAGCAGGGGTTGCAGGAATATTAAAGCTACCTGTAGTATTTTGGGTCTTTAATGGTTAGCTGATTGGATAATCTTAATTATCCTTCTGGATCCCAACGAACTCATCGTGGATGGCTGGAGTAAATAGATGAAAGGTCCTGCTCTAGAAGCCATAGGAGGATTGGGAGTCCACCAGAGATGTTCTCCTCTTGAGGGTCACCTTCTAACAGAGACATAACACTGGGACTTCACTTAGGATCACAAATTTCCCTCATCACTTCCCAGAAAATAAGGCTGAGGTGATTTTCAACACCAAAGTCCCACCAGAGCTCAGAAGATCTGGCTGCCCATGGTTCTGCTCCTCTGTGGGCACCTTCCTCCAGGACTCTGTACAGAGCAGAAGTGCAGTGTACCCTCACCATGTCCCCTTCTGTCCTGGGACCATGGAATCATGGCACAGTTTGGGTTGGAAGGGACCTTTAAAGGTCATCTACACCAATCCCCTCACCCCATCCAACCTGAGCTGGAGCGTTCCCAGGGATGGGGCTTCCACCACCTTTCTGGGACCCCACCAAGCTGTGTGGAGTTTTTCATGCAAGGTTTTTCTTCTCCTCTGCTCCCCATCTACAGCACCATGCTGATTCCTCCTTCCACACCCAGGGCACCTCCACTTAACACAACCCCCAGGCCACGGGGGAGGTTCAGTATTTGCCAGACACACAATATTTGACTAGAAGGATCTAGGGCAACGTGAAGTGCTCTAACAAACCCAGGGCCACCTCCCCAGGGTCAGCCTGTGCCACAGGAAGGCTGTTGGGAATGTCTTGGGAGGAGCTTAACCCTTTATCAGCTGAGCTATAGGTGGTCCTCATGAGTTAATACTCATGGAATCACTATGGCTGGAAAGGACCTCTAGGATCATCAAGTCCAACCTTCATCCCAACATCTCCCTAACCACTAGACCATGGCCTCAAGTGCTACATCTACTCATTTTTGGACAGGTGTTGGTGGAAAGCAGCAGAGCTGAGGTCTGTTTGTGCCAAGCTCTGCTCCTGGGACATGCCCACAACCCTCCTCTGAACATGACCCCCTGCAGACAAGACCAACGACAGTGAGAAGAAGAGAAGCAACACTAATTACACCTCTAGCACCTCCCAGACAGAGAAAAAAAGTCATGATTCCCTAGGGAAAGGAGCAAAAGCTGAGGCACAAAGAAGTGGAACCATCTCACAAAGGTAGTGCAGGAGATCCTGGACAGGCAGGACTGGAAGTGGTGTCTCCAGGTTCCCCTGGCACCTCAGTTCACCAAGGGCTGCTTCTGCCCTTCAGGCTGAGCATCAGTGCACGTTGGGGCATTCCTCACTAAAAGCTGTTCAACCTCTCTCCTGAATTGATATTTTTATAGATTTTTAAGCACTCAGAGAGGGAGTGATGGTCTGGAGAAGACAGAACCTGTCCCAGCACTGGTACCTGCTCCTGTGCAATGTCATAGAATCATAGAATCCTTTAGGTTGGAAGGGACCTCCAACATCATCAAGTCCAACCCTTGAGCCATTAGGGCTCTAAAGTCCTCTGCTCAAACAGATCAGAATCTGTCAGGGTTGGAAGGGACCACAAGGATCCCCCAGTTCCAACCCCTCTGTCATGAGCAGGGACACCTCCCACTAGATCATCAGCAGGGAGAGCTCCAGAGCTCCAGCCTTGAAGGACCCTCCAGAACTCATGCTCTGTGATGCTCCTGGCACCCTCTTGAGGTGCCCACCACAGTCTTTACCTTCTCCTTCCCTCCAACACAAACCCTCTTTGAAATCCAGAAGAAAAGGTGCCCCACCCCTGCTGAAACCATTTATCCTGCTCCCCACTTCCCAGACAAAGGTTCTCCCGTGGGAGCTACTCACTCTGAGAGGCTGAGAGGTTGGAGAAGGCTGCCTTGGTGCGAGCTGCCAGCCACTCCAGGCTCTCGTGCATGTTGGCCAGGGCCTTCAGGTCGCTGACGTCCCTCAGGATCTCCTGCTGAGGGATGAGTTTATCTCCCAGGTTGCCAATGAGGACTTCTGACTCCTTGCCGAAAGCAGCCCTGAAATGGAAACCAAAGGCACCCTCAGAGAGAGCCCAGCAAGCGAGGGGAGGCCACCAGTGACACCAAGGTCAGTGCTCAGCTGTCCCAGCGTGGGGCCTCCAGAACATTGGCTGGTGGAGCTTCTGAAGCTGTCTGTCTCTGTTTTAGCTGCACCTGGGGAAAAATGAGGACCAAGACAAACATGTTTACCACTCAAAACCTGAAAGAAGATCTTTCAAGGTGTCTATCTGCTCGTTCCACCATCACCTTCCTCCTTTTGAATTCAGATTTAGCTTCCCCAATGAAGAGCATGGTGGGTTTCGTCCCAGAAGCAGCATGGCAAACATTCTCATGGCTTTGGTAGGTAAAGGAGATGCTGGAGGGACTTCTTGTGTACCAACAGGATGGAGAACATCAGGACAAGGTTCCTCCATCTAATGACAACAGCTCCTGGCTGAAACCAACTGCATTTTGCAGAGAGGCTCTAAGTGACAGCCCGTTGGAGTGCACCCTTCCCACCACGAGTTGTTCTTTTTGTTATGAATTTGCATTCCACTTTCATTCAACTTTGCAGATCTCCACTTCCTGTCATTAGCTCTTTTATGAACTTACAATGAGGAATCATGCTGCTGAGCATAATGGCTGCAAGGAGCTGCAGCAACATCATCCCATCAGGGGCATTTTATATCCTCTCTAAGCACTTTTATTGCCAGCATCTCCCTCCATTTGTGGGACTTGACTGTCATTTGGGGAAAAAAAAAAAAGAATGAGAACAACCCTGAAATGGTTTTAAATTGCTCAGTTGAATTCATTAAAGGCAACATATAAGAATACTCTTCATTAAAAAAAATCTCTTTGAGGATTTTGTTCTCCTCGACAATGAAAAATCTGCTGCCTGAGGCTGCACCCCCCGTGCTCTGGGCTTGGGAGGATCCTCACCTGTGTCTGAGCACTGAGGCACAGGAGTCCTACAGTTGGTTTGGTTGGGAGAGACCTTTAAGGTCAAGTCCAACCCTCCCCCATCCCTGCCAGGTCCCCACTGCCCCGTGTCCCTCACCCCACATCTCCACGGCTTGGAAACCCCTCCAGGGGTGGGGACTCCACCACTGCCCTGGGCAGCCTGGCACAGGCCTCCACAGCCCTCCAGGGCAAGAAATTGTTCCCAAAATCCAACCTCAACCTCCCCTGGGGCAACTTGAGGCCCTTCCCTCTTGGCCTGTCCCTTGTCCCTTGGGAGCAGAGCCCGACCCCCCCCTGGCTCCAGGCTCCTGTCAGGAGCTGTGCAGAGCCAGAAGGTCTCCCCTGAGCCTCCTTTGCTCCAGGCTCAGCACCCCCAGCTCCCTCAGCTGCTCCTCCCCACACTTGGGCTCTAGACCCTTCCCCAGCAGCTCCGTTGCCCTTCTCTGGCCACGCTCCAGCCCCTCCAGGGCCTTCTGGGAGGGAGGGGCCCAAACCTGCCCCCAGGATTGGAGGGGCAGCCTCCCCAGTGCCCCGCCCAGGGGGACGATCCCTGCCCTGCTCCTGCTGGCCACACCAGTGCTGGCCCAAGCCAGGATGCTGGTGGCCTTCTTGGCCCCCTGGGCACACAGCTCCAGAGGACATCTCCAACTCCAGCAGACTCCAGCAGAGGGGATTCAGCCCTTCTTCCTCTCTGGAGGACAGGGTTAATTTTGGTCCACTCTGGCTACTGGAACCCAGGAGGGACAGTCTGGGCCTGGATGCTTTCAGGCAGGCTGGGAAAAATCTACAGAATCTGGAGCATGGTGGATTTCCTGGTTTTGCTCCTGGGAGGAATGGAAATAAAGCAGGAAATATGCTTAATTGTTTTCTTTAATTTAGAATTCTGCATCCTTTACTGCAGAAACCCCACTGCACACTCTTGCACAAAGTGACACCTATAACAGAGACAACCTGCAGCAAGGAGGAACCCCTGGAAGTGTCCAGGGCCAGGTTGGATGGGGCTGGAGTGACCTGCTCTGGTGGGAGGTGTCCCTGCCCATGGCAGGGGGGTTGGAATGAGATGATCTTTAAGGTTCCTTCCAACCCAAACCACTCCATGACTCTAACTCTGCTCTTCTGAACCCCTCCATTCAAGCAGCACCTTCAAGCCTTTGGTTCCCACCCAGTTTCTCAGCCAATAGTCACATTTATATTACTAAGTGTGACTCTAGGACAGAACCACCACACACAAAGATCTGCAGCCACCTTCTCCATCTCATTTCCAAGGTTTTGATAGTTCAGTGCCTGGAGTCACCATGATCTGCAGAATTCAGATCCCATCCTACCTGACCCATAAAGTCTGCTTTGGATTTTGTTAAAGCTTTAGAGGACAACAGAAGTTCCTGCTTCTTGGTGAGCACCCAAAGGTGGAAATTTCCAGTGATGGAGATGATATATTTTAGGCAGTGGGAAGACCTCATAACCAAATGGTCCATAACCACTTATTTTGCTTTACAGATCTGCACCAGAAGGCAACACTCTGCTCTCCTGTGCACACAGCCATGCTCAAGATGAAGATGAATGTTGGATACCAACTACACTGGGAATGAAGCAAATTCAAGTGTCTTTCTTTACTCTCCAGCTGCTTCTTTGTGGGACTTCCCTCTTCATTATACCAACATCTGATGCTGGTGCCTCACCAGTTCCCAAGGGATCTGTGTGCCCTGCAAGAGGGTTCACTCCTAAATCTCAGACCATCTTCATTTCTCTTCATTTTTTTCATTGTCTTCTTTTATACTTCCCAAATAGTGACCAGCAATGCACCAGCTTCAGATCCTCCCCATTCTCATGGATGCACAGGGCATCCTTGGCATGGTACCAGCAGGGATGGGGAGAGGCTGCTGTCCTGCTTCCCCAAAAAAGTCTCCTGAGAGCAGCTTCTTCCTCCTCTCCTCCAGCAACTGAAAGCAATGGTCATGTTTTTAAGGCGTGAGCTGATAATAAAATTAAACAACCTATTGAGCTAAACTGCCTGGAAATAGAGGGACTGGAGACAAGATATGAGGTTTCCTCTCAGCCATATTTCAGCATATGCATGAGAGGATGGGAAACTCTTACCCAAGGCAAGAAAGGCCAAGGAAGAGCCTGGGTTATGAATCAAGATGACCTGTGCCACATTTAAAGCACCCTGACCATGCTAGGGCAGGGCTGAAAAGCAGCTAAGTGTCCCCACCAACACTCCAGAAGGAGGAAGGAGGTCTCTGATGTACCCTGGCAGCAGCTCGACGTTCACCTACTGCTCCTCTCCCTTTCCTCTGCCAAGAAATGAGTGTCAATTATCCCTTCAGCAAATAACACTGAGGAAAAAGCTTTGGGGGAAGGTGAACCCTCCACCCAGGAACACATTGTCCCAACAAGGATGTCCTGTCCTACCTCACACCCTCTTGACCACAGATGGCTGCTTTCCACTGAGCACTGGCTGCTTGGAGAGGAGTCAGCCAAATGAATTTAAACTCCTTCAAAGAGGAAACACCCTAAAAATATCTCTTAAAGTGTATACAGGATAAAATTGTAAATGCTGTAGGAAGAGCTGGCAAGAGAAGGGTTAAAGCTTTGTCACAGTGTGACACAAAGCCACCTTACACTGAGCATCCTTGAAAACCTTCCTGAAGACAATTACTGAGTAAAAAGCTTCCCACTTAACAACTCAATCTGCTACCTAGTAGAAAGCACTTAAAATATGTGTATTATTTTATAGCTCCAGTCTCAAAACATGGCAGATGTTGTAACAGAAAGGTTATAACAACAGTATTTGCATCTGTTTCCTTGCACCACTTCAGCTTCTTTTGGATCAGGAGATTTTTCTGTGGCTTTATATCATGTAGGGATTTCTACAACCTGTTTGTTTTCTGCTCCTGCACTTGAGTTTGGAGACTGTGCTTAAAAAGCTCCACACAGAAAGGACCCAGGCAGGCAGATTTCCCCTTGATTAATGCAAAGAAATTCCCATTATGTTCTTATTTATGAAAAAAAAAGAGAAAAAAAATTGGTTTGATGCTTCTCACACCAGAATTTGTTCAGCAATGATAAAAAAGTCATGCCAGCACCAAAACAAATACCCCACGTGGGCTTCTTCTGCCATGGGAAGCCCTCTGACATGATTTGCTGCTACAAGAACAACCAAACCAATTCTATGAGAGGAATTTGTGCATCTCCAGCAGGGACCAGAGTGATGGGCACCGACCTCCCTGGTGGCTCCAAACCTCTGCTGAGAGGTCAGGACACTGCCAAAAAGCAGACACCACTCGTTGGTAATTTTTGGCTGTCACCATCTTTTTGCTGGAATTTATTTGAATATTGTGGGCTCGTTAAGGTTCTGTTGTAGAATTGATCCCAGAGGACAAGGAAGGAGCTTGGAGGACATTGTGTGGCTCTAAGGATGGGATTTAGAGCTCTACAATCTTGTTAAAGCAGGAGCTGTTATGAAATCTTTGTGGAGAAGCTGAATGTCCAAGTTTCTGGCTCTGCCTTCCCCCTCTCCATCCCTGCTATGTGGTTTAGGGGCACAGATATTTCCCCCCCAAAAATAGGTTGGAAGAGGTGGGCATTGCTGTGCTCATTTCAACACACAACGCAACGTGGAGGAGTAATGGACCTGAAGCTGGGAGATTCCTCCTGGATTCAGGTTCTGAAGACATAGAAACCTCAAAAAAAACCTCAAATGCTGCCCAAATCCTCCAAAACATCTTTGTCTTCACGACTGAAACAAAGATAGAAGGAAATTTCTTGGCTACAGAGGTGCCCTGTGAAGACTCAGGTGCCCACTCAACTTTACAGCTCTCAGATGAGACTCCTGAGAGCAACAGGATTTAGTATCAGTTGTGCTCATGATCAGACATATTCTTCCACAGGATCCAAAAAAGAGATGTAGAAACCCATTTTTGTATAAAGGAGACTGGCATGAGATGGAAATGACTGACAGCCATGGTACACTCATAGTCCCAGCAGAGGGAAGAAAGGTCTGCAGTCTGCTGCCCATCTTCCAAAATCACCTTTTCACCCTTTGAAAGTATTGTGAATATAAGAAGTAGAACCTGAGACATTGGAGAGGGAGATCTTTTATTCTTGAGAGAGAAAGAAGCAAGGAAAGAGAGACAGGAAAGCTACAACTGAGCATGGGAGGGAGAGCTGAGGGATGAAGAAAGGGGAAAAACCCTTCTGAAGGTTTCAGAAAAGGAACTTGCAGCAAGGGAAACACTAAGACAGCAGAAGAGAATGAAAATAATGGAAAGCTCCAAACCCAACACTACAAAAACCAGACAGCAGATGGGACAACTCAGATTTAGCTTGTGATGAAATCCTTGCCCAGTGCCTTCTGCCTACTTCTACTGCTCCCATTGTGTCCTTCTGGAGGGACAGCCCATTCTTGCTCTTTTCCTTCAGCTTGACTTTTTTTGTCTCATCCAGCAGTGCCACATTTCCAAAGCAGACCCAGATCTCCACCCAGGCTTTGGGTTTACACTGGAACTACACTCAGAGGATCAGCACCAGCTAAACCAAGGGGAGAGAGGAGCTCCTACCAAGCAGCTGGGATGTGTAACTCTGCTGAGCCATGGCATTTGGGATGGTTTGGGGAAGGATCTGCTGTTGGACACAGGTATCCTTCCATGTTGCTTGAATACACCCCATCCTTTTGGTGCAGAGCAAGTGAGGATGAGCATCCTCAAGTGGTCAGGAGATGCAGAGGAGAAAGCAGCTGGAGCACCCTGCAGTCAGGGTTATAGCAACATGGAATCACAGAATGGTTTGGGTTGGAAAGGACCTTAAACATCATCTAGTTCCACGCTCAAATTCAAAAATCCAAATTCAGCCTTCAGGAGCTTGCTGGACTCAAAAGGGGAGAGAAAAACCCTCCTTGTCCTTCTCACCCAGGTTCACTACCTCAGACCTGCAGCCAGAATCATCTGGGAACTTCAGACCAACGTGGGGCTTCAGAGCTGCACCAACCCTCAGGAATTTCTGCTGTCTCTGGAGTGTGACCAGATCTGAAGCTCTTTTTTTACATTGCTTTTCCTCCTCCAAGACAACCCTGGAAGTGATACCTCCTTGGGTTTGATCTGATTCAGCCCTGAACTGAAGGCTAACCTTTAGAAAGTGATAAGGGCAGCATATTTCACACTGGCCCCTGTGCCAAACAGCCTTCAGAGCTTTAAAAACTAATTATACAACTAGAGGCATGACTTGCCTTCCCTTTCTCCCCTTGCCAAGTTCTGAGCTGCTAGAATATGCTCAATCAGGTCCCTTTGTCTGGCCAACTGCTCTGGAATATTAATGGGGAGATGCTGCTAGCACTTTACCCTGCCTTTTGACATCTGCTCACCAAAGAGAGAGTGGTGGGTTGAGACAACACCATCAATCCCTGTCAACACAGCTATGCACGAGGTAAAGACACTGTGCTGGGATTCTTCTCTCTAATTAAACAAATGAGTTAGAAAAAGAGAGGGGAAGAAAACGATGAGCTGGTCTCTCTTCTTGCTACAGCATAAAAACTGCTGGTAAACATGCAGGACATATTTCATAGCAATTTTCATGTAAAATAGTAGTTTAAGCACTGCTGTCAACTTTATGGCTCCCCTGTTTCATCTAGTTGAAACCTTCCTTTCCAGGCAAGGATGCTCAGCCCTGTCCTAGCTGAGGAGCAGGGTCTGTGTAGACAGGTATCAAGGTTTTAAATCCCTTAGGTGGGTAAAGTGAGGATGAAATGAGCTCTCCCATGACCCTAATAACTGAGGTATCTGCAGGACCCAGCTCCCTTTGGCTTCACTGAAGTGCACAGGCAGTGATGGCTACAGCAGAATTATCCCCAGTTCATCAGCAGTGCCAAAGAGGAAGAGCAAAAAAGCAACAGCAGCAAAGAAATCACCTTCCTTTGTATGAGGAGAAAAAGCCTGAAAAAAAGTCTGCTTGAATGGAAAGAAGATGACAAAAAATCAGAGCAGCAATTAATTTCATTCTGTAGCTTTCAGGAGAGATTTATTCAACCATGGAAAGATTCTTGAGGAAATTTTGAAGCCATGTCGCTTACCATCAACGGCTCCAACTGGCCCAGGCCAATTATTATCATTTAAATTAATGCTCCAGGAGCATTCACATGACACTCTGAGGAGCTGAGGCTTAATACACCATGCTCTGTGCAAACAGATACTGAGAAAAGATCTTTGTCCTCATATCTAGGCTAAAAAAATAAGAATTACACAGCCCAGGAGCTCTCCCCAGTGAATACAACATAGATGAGCTCCAGGCTTTCCATCCCAGCACCTCTGAGAGGACTTCACAACCAACTTCAATTGATGGAGAGTGAAATGATAAAGCTGGCATAAAAATGCACATTGGGATCCAAATGTTGGCACTGCTGACATCAGACTGGGCTTGGCCATCAGATTTAGCCTGGCCAGGAGTTCACACTAGTAGGTTGTGGCCTCCACGGGAGCTCTGGTGGCCCATGCTGATGGCTCAGAAATCACAGAAGGGCCAGGAGGGCATCTCAGCACCCTTCTGTGCCAAGGACCAAAGGGTAAATGCAAAGGCAAAGATGGAGGTTAGCACTGAATCACAGAATCATGGAACCATTTGGGTTGGAAGAGACCTTTAAGGTCACCAAGTCCAACCATCCCCCATCCCCTGCCAGGTCCCCACTGCCCCGTGTCCCTCACCCCACATCTCCACGGCTTGGAAACCCCTCCAGGGGTGGGGACTCCACCACTGCCCTGGGCAGCCTGGCACAGGCCTCCACAGCCCTCCAGGGCAAGAAATTGTTCCTCAGGGGCAACTGAAACCTCCCCTGGGGCAACTTGAGGCTGTTCCTTCTTGCCTACTGTCAAACCAATGAACCTCACAAAACTCAGGGAGTGCAGAAAACCCTCCAGGGCTCTCTCTGCACAAAACCACTTTATCCCCACTGCAGGATGAGCAAATATTTCTGTGACTAGAGATATCTCACACTCCTCCTCGTTCCTCTCTCTAGACTGCATCATCTTTATGGTACCTTCATTCAGGGAATAAGGAAAATGCCAATCTGGGCAAATGAGACAATTGTGTGATTTTCAACAGCTTCACTCACTCCTACAGTTCTATAGCCAAACCAGTTTGGGGAATTCCTGCCCAGTACAACCAGTTGGCTCCTCAATCAGGTCCCAGACTGATGTTTTCTTCATCATATATGTGATCAAAAGTGGCACCACCAAGCAGGACAAAGATCTGCCTGAATGAATGACTTTTTCTTTCCCTCAACAACAAGGTGGCTCAGCCACTGGAGCTCCTTATGGAACTATGGCCCCTCTCTCTTCTGTCCTTGTTCCATCTGAGGAGAAGCTCTGTTTTTATCTTTCTCTGGAAGGGTGAAGAGCTTCAGGATGGTTTATCAACCAATCCATCACACGACTGCTAAGCAAAGCCCAGGAACACACCTCAAAGGGACCATTTCCCTCATGATTTCTCAACAGAACCAAATCCAGGCCACACAGAAGAAGTTCTCACCTCAGTGTCATGGCATGTAGACTCAAGTTTCATTACTCCACTTGAGAAGAGACCACATCTCAACCTCTTCCCACACCTGGAGACACAACAGCTATGCAACCACCACAGTTATTTCATTTCCAGCAGGTTCTACCACTGTTCCTACTCTCCTTGAAACCCTTTTCCAACTTCAGAAAACATTTTACCTTATGAAGTCTTCCTCCTCTTCTCTCTTGGGTCTCAGCTGCTTGGGCTGAGCCATGTTGCTCCAGTTGGGCAGAGATTTCAGGAGCCTGCTGATATCATCATCTTTAGCCCAGGATGCACTGATCACCAGCTTTTCATCCGACTGCACAATGCTCCTACAGGGGAAGCAGCACCAGGAGCATTAGTGAGACTGAAAAAGTAAAACTCTGCTTCTCAGGCAGTTCTGAAGGTATTCCTTCAAATCCACGTCAGGTCCATCAAGCATTGAAGAAGAGGTTCAAGGAGGAATTCAACGACATGGCAACGGGGGTGGACAGGACATAAAATCCTCTTCAACTCACAGCTCTTGATGTACTGTGATCAAACCACTGAAGGGAAAAAAGACCATGGTCTCCCCACCCCTGAAATCACAGTCATGAATGTTGGGACAGTTCTCTAAGATCATCCAGTCCAACCATCACCCAACACTCCCATGACCACAAAACCATGTCCCCAAGTGCCACGTCCACATGTTTTTGGAACCCCTCCAGGGCTGGGGACTCCAGCACCTCCCTGGGCAGCCTGGGCCAAAGCCTCAACATTCTTTCAGCCAAAAAATTCTTCCTAATATCCAATGGAAACCTCCCCTGGGGCAACTTGAGGCCATGTCCTCTTGTCCTATTGCTTGTTCCTTGGGAGAAGAGACCAACCCCCACCTCACTCCAACCTCCTTTCAGGCAATTGTAAAGAGAGAGAAGGTCTCCCATGAGCCTCCTCTTCTCCAGACCAAATCCTCTGACTTGCCACCATTGACACAACCAGAGGAGGTCATTCCATGCTAGGAAAGAGAGGAGGTAGCTCCTCCATGCCTCATTTGTCCCCTGCAGTCTCCATCCAGCTCACCAACCGCTGCTCATCATGTGCCTGGAAGGTGGAACCTGCCCAGGAAGACCTGGGTGGAAGCCACCAGCTCACCACACACCAGCTGGCCCAGCTTGGGGACCAGCTCTAACGCAATGAAAGGAAATGAAGGGTCCAGGATCTTCCCTCATCCCAAAAATCTACTCACAGAGATCTCAGCTAAATGGTGCCTAGGTGAGAAATCCAATCAACCATCACAGCACATCCCACTTGTGAAGACTTCCCCTGTTTAATACTTTTGGTAGCAAAACTGATCTGAGTTCACAAACAGGATCCTCTGTTTGGAGAAGTCAACTAGCTGCCTGTTTTTTTTGTGTTGGGACTGCACAGGAACAAGCACCAACATAATTCTCATCAATATTTGCTACTTCACTGGCACAGTGGGACTAGAGAGGAAAGTCCCATCCCAATTTTGGGTTGTTCAGCAGACAGTGAGGATCTGGGAGGTATTTGCCTCTCTCTTGGAAAAGATGAGCAGGAGTTGGGGGTGCTGGTGTTTCCTTCCAGAGCCTTTCACTCCTTTCCTTCTGTTGTGAGCACCTGGAAGGTTCTTCTCCTAGGAGCTCCATGTGACCAGCTGGACTGCTTCTCCAGCCCAAGAAGAAGCACATGTGACCTGTCCACATCACTTGAAGCAAAAGCATGGTGGTGACCTCTCTGATGAGCAGGAGGAGGATTTTTTCCCCACAGGAACATGGTAAACCCACCTAACAATCACCACAGTGTGACTTGAGAAAGGAAGCTCCTGGAAAGACAAGGTCTCAGAGGTCCTGTTCCTATGGAGAGGTTTAGTTGTAGGTCAACAACAGAACCAAGATCTCCCTTGTGAGCTCAGAGACTGATTCAAAATTAGAGCAGAGGCTCTGGGACCTGTGTTACTACTCAAATACCCACCAACTAGATGGAGCTACTCAGAGCTTCATCCATCTTGACCTTGAGTGTCCTCAGGGATGGGGCCTCCACCACCTCTCTGGGCACCTATTCCAGTGCCTGTCAGATCAGTGTGGGCCCTGCAGAGCCATTTACTTGGCTGCACTCCTCTGGGTCCAAGCCAGGACGTTGCACAGGGCAGAGAGATGCTCAGAGGAGTCACCAGGGTTCAGGTGGTGAGTTTGGGAAGGGTCATGCAGGGTCACCATAAGGACCCCACACATTTATTCCACTCTGCTCAGCACTGCTCAGGCCACCCCTGGAATACTGAATAGATAAGATGTGGACAGCTCAGAGAAGGTCCAGAGAAGGGCCACCAAGATGATCCAAGCACTGGGAAGATGTGTGATGAGGAAAGGCTGAGAGAGCTGGATTTGTTCAGCCTGGAGAAAAGAAGGGTCAGGGGAGACCTTATCACCATGTTCCAATATTTAAAGGGTGGCTACAAAGAAGCTGGAGACTCTTTGTACAAGGAGTCACCTGGAGAAGACAAGGGGTCCTGGGTACATGTTACTCCTGGGGAGATTCTGCTTGGACACAAAAGGAACATTTTTCACAACAAGGACAATCACCCATTGGAATAATCCCCCCAGGGAAACAGGGACAATCACCCATTGGAATAATCCCCCCAGGGAGTGGTGGAGTCCCCAACATGGGACACTTGGAAGATTCAGCTGGACAAGAGTTGGGCCAGCTTGTCAAGGCCAAGAAAGGTTGGCCCAGATGATCCTTGAGATCCCTCACACCATGGAATTCTAGGATTTCTAAGGGGTTTATGTGGATTAACTGGTCTCATTTTAAATCCCCTGAAAGAAAATAACTCAACAAACAGCAATAAAAGGAACAACACACTGAGAAACTGTGTTTTGGAAAGGAAAACAGTGAAAAAGTCACTGAGATGGGAGCTCCTGTTCAATCTGCCACAGACAGAAGAATGAATATTCTTTCCAGCCACAGAAGATCTCAGCAGCAAAGTGTCAATCTGGCCTTCTGCTGCTGTGAGAACTTGGTTTTCCACTGAGGAAAAAGGGGCTCTTTTCATTCTGGTGAAAACTAAGGGGACAAAAAGACAAGCTCCACCCAGAATTTCTGACATCTGAGTTGGGAAAATTGAATCTGATGCTATCTGGCCATTTCCCTGCCCAGGCCAGACAACTGTTCCACTGAATATATCAGCCCGTCCTTTGTCCTCTCCAGATTTAAATGACTAAAGTAATAGTCTCCTTCCCTTGGGAGTCTATTTCACAGCTGAACAAACCTAACTCTCAAAGAATAATAACAAAAAAAAA
>NW_008632886.1:54222-120811 GCF_000691845.1 Merops nubicus | reverse complement strand
TTTGTTTTGTTTTGTTTTTTTAATTTAGGTTGTATCGGCTTCACGGTTTTGGCTTTGCAGTGTAAGTAAGCACAAGTGACTTCGTTTCTTCAGGGGTGAGACTGGTCGCTGATCGCTATGCTCCATACAGTGGTGTTTCAGGTGAGAGATGTTAATCTCCTCTAATCCAACCCTGCGCCAGGTAAAGTCCTCGTAGGCGAGGGGCAGAACTGCAAAATAAAGTTACCAAGTCACGAGGATCTTATCTCCTGTCTCTGTAAACTCTTGGCCCTGCCTAGCAGTTTGTAGGAATCGTGAAATTTAATTATTGTAATCAATTAATTCACACCTCTAAACCATGTCCTAAAATCAGTACAATGGAAAAACTGGCTGAATAAAACACAATACTTAAAGCTTGTAAATATGATTTATGGGTAGGATTTATGCTGGGAAAAGGGCAGTTTCTTGCCTAGCAGCCTTGCAACATGAAGGCACCCAAAAACGAAATTCAGTGCAAGAAAGTTTCTTGCAGTCTTTTTATCCTCACAAATGCTGAGCTCCTGGTGGTTCCTGAGCATCCAGCACTCCCACTGACTCAACACGTAGCTAGCATTGCTCCACACCCTAAAATCAGGTCTTAAATCTCGGCTCCTGCAGAGAACAGGTGGATTTTGGAAAAGTTCAGCCTTGAACTTGCTCACCTCCAGCAGCAGCAGCAGCGGCTCGGCTCATCTGCTTGTGTGGCATGCTGTGGTTATGTGGCAGCGTGCTCTTTCCCAGGGTGTACAGGCCCGTGTCTAGCTCTGCACAGCCTTCCGGCCTTCTTTCCCTGCTCTTGGTCAAAAGGAAGCTAGGGATGTGGCTGGAAATAGTCCCTTACAATTTTTTATTATTCCTTCTCTCCTTGTAGAGATTTCTTTTAAAGCTTGGTTTTTGGTTTGTTTTTTTTTTTTTTTCTCAATTGTTGCTGGTTTTTAGTACAATTTCCACACCCCCACCCCAGCCTCTCTGCTGCCTTGAAAATTAGTAGTTGGGTAGGAAGGCTCTGCATTTAAGGATTGATGGGCTGAGGGATGAGATCCAGGGGGATGGATGCTTGAGGGAACAGAGTGTGAGTGATTATTTACATAAGTAGGGCAGTGGTGTGATTTATCTTGTGTATGTTTCCTTCAGCATCTTGCCATTCCTTGCTCCTGCACATTTTTCACTGTCCCTCTCACATGGGCTTTTTTTTTGAGAAAAAAAAAAGCTATGTACATATAACTGTTTTTATCAAAAACATTTCTGTCATGTGATGTGAAGCCCAGCCACTCAGAGAGTTTTACAGAGAGCATTTGAAGTGATGGAGAGTTTCACCGTGGAGTGGGAATGGCTAGGACAGGGAGTAGGGACAAACAAGCTGACTTACACCCTGCTTTGCATATAGATTAACCCTGCAGCAAATAGATTAACAGCTGGCCCCTTCTGGCTTTTGCTTACAAGAAGGAAAGGAAAATAAGTGTGAGTAAGGGGACTAATAGTTCTGCAGGTATTAGCTGTAAGCCTATGAGGGAGAGAATGAGTCCCAGGAAATCCTGAAAAGGCAACAGCTTACTTTTATTTCTCTAAACAGTAAACTTGATAAGCTGCAAGTTGATTGCATGTGGCTAAGACTGATATTTATCATACAGGTCTGAGCAGGATGGCAGGAATTCATTTGATCTGAGTTTGCATAGCACAAAATGCAGTTCTGTCTTGTCAATCGTGTCTCCTAGAAAATACAGGGATACATTAAAACCATAAACAGCATCAATAATCATACAACACATGAATATACATTCCTCTTTTCTGATTTACTCCTACTTCTTGTAATTATACCCAATAGTTTATCCCACCATTTATGATGTAATGTTTCTATTTGACAGAATATAAACATATATACATATATATGAGGGCAAGGAAAATTTTCTTCTTTGAAGTGTGTGTAGACACAAACATACACACGCAGGCCTATATATATGTACACATACATATTTTTATATATGTATGCATATCTATATCTCTTGAGGGAAAGGGGAAGTTCTTGCCATTGAAGACAAGATAAGAAACAGTTACAATCTACCTAAAATATGGTTAGGCATAAGGCTGAAAAAAATCCACTCTTATAAATGGTGAAGTCTGTATAACCCTGGAGCAGCCTGCCTAGGGAGGCTAAAGAATATCCATCTTTGGAGGGTATTTGAGTAATAAGTTTCATGCACATAAATCAATAACAATTCTTTCTTGTACTTGGGAAAAAGAATAAATCTCTCAAGGCCTCATTCAGAACTGTATCTCAAAATTATTTTAATTATTTAACTTCTTTTTACTGCTCAGGAAGGAGGAGCTCATGCTCACTAATTTAAACCAAGACCTCAGAGTGTTCAGAACACTATCACTAAGTGTTTCAGAGGTTGCATTAGGAAAGGCTCATGGTCAAGACAGTACTCATAAAATATTTTACCATAAGATGATGGCTATGATAATATTTCTGGACAGTAACATTCAGACTTTAATAGCTCAATCCTCTGCCAGGTCTTTTAGTATTGGATAATTCTGTAAGAGGTGTGATTCATCTAGAAGGGAGGAAAAGGATCATAAAAGGGAAATCCCTTCTATTGCAACAGCAGTGCTTGAGGTCATGTTTGAGTTCAGCACTTCTGTCTTCCAGGGAGTCCTTTTGTTGCTTCTTTTCCTGGTGGAGAAGTGATGAGAAGAGCTTGTCAGTGGAGAGGAGAAAGAGGCAGGAAAATCCCTTAAGCCTCTGTCAGACAGAAATCTGGTGCTTACTACTGAGTCAAGTAGTGATGGTAAAAAATAATAAAAATGCCCAAACTCATTTCTGCCAGTGAGATAGCAAGAACTGAACTGGTTTTGAGAACTTTTCCATCATACTCATCTGAATATAGTAGAAGAAAATATGAATTTCCAGGGAGAATTTTACCAGGCTGTTGTGGCAAGAGACTGCTGGGAATAGGGGTTCTTATTTACGACACTGGGCCAAGACTCCCTTCTTCTTCTTTTTTTTCCTCCCTTCTTCTTTTTAATATCTATCATAGAAATGTCAAAGGTAAAAGGCTGGAATTGCAGTGGGTACCAAAGAAAGAAGGTGGAAGTTCAAATCTTGCCTTAGCCCCTTTTGTTGATCAGGAAGATAAACATTTAGGGTAATATTATCCTCTTAAGGCTGGTGAAATATTGCGATAAATGACCTATGGAGGCAAATAATGGAGGTTTTTAAGAACAGGTTGTAGTAGCTAGAAGACGATTAAGTATGGCCTTAACCATAGTTAAGTTTGGCATTAACCATACTTGCCTTTTGGCATGAAATGTGCGGTAGGGTTGTAGTGGTAATGATATCTTTCTAACTTGATTTTTATCTGTCGTACATTCCTCTGATATCTGTACATACTGGATCAAGGCCCCTAAGAACTGCAGAGACATATAGCTATGTATAGCTATATGTGAGGTAGCAACACAGCCCAGCATTTCTGACCCTCTGCAATGCACAATACAGAGAATTCCAGTAAGCGCCCAGTAAGAGGTAGAACAATGTTAGTTTTCCCTAGGAGTGCAAAGTACTTTCAGTGGATTTTGAAGCAGGCTCAGGCAGGGTTTGTGGCTAGATTGATTAAAACAAGAACAGCAGTAATAAGCCAAATAAGAGGCCCATGTTGCTCAGTGCCCTGTTTCTCACAGTGGTTGGGAAGATGCCTAGAAAAGAGCATAGAAACAGGCTGGGTTGTTCCTGATACTTTTCCAGCCCACACTTTGCCACAGTTTTCCTGTGGGACTTTGGGCTGTGGCTTAGCATTCTGGTACCTCAGTTTCTCAGTTGTACAGTAAGTGTAAGGATTATTTCTTGTCTCACACTTTTCAGTATCTTCTTGTTTAATTTTGAGTACAAACTCTTTAGGCTGGAGTTTTGTGTTTGCTGTACCTTAACACCTAGACACGTGGTTATTTACCCTGCATATTTACAGTGTGGTTCTTGCTTCAAGAAAGTTACCATCCAAGTGTACTTCACTTACCTGAACCATGACTGTCGTAATGATCTTTGATTTAGGTTGAGGGTTGTAGGCATAAAGCACTGCATAGATAGCACTGTGGAGGGATGTGTTCTGCATAGGGACAGTCTTCTCTTTCCAAAACTGCCTGCCTTAATGCACAGACCAAATGACTGGGCTTAGGTAGTGCAAGCCCACTCATTTTAGCCTTTGTTTTGATCTTCAGGCTGGGACAACTGCTGTGCTGCCTAAATGTACAGTGCACATCATAGCAGGAGACCCTGAAGCAGAGTCTGGATTTTGTGGCTGTTTGCTTCAGCCAGCACTTCAGAATCTGTGAGTCAGCAGCTGGTTAACAAATAGCTTAAGCAAATGCCTCATCTGAAGTCCACTGGGAACTACTATTGTTTTTCTGTCTATATTCCTGTCTGATGAGGTTACATAAGAAGCTGTTCTAACTTTAGGTACAAAGTAAGCATTTAGCCAGAGCTATACCCTCTGGAAGTGGATGGGAAGGGTTGGTGAATGCAGCTAGTAAATACCTGCTCACATAATTAAAGTCCTTACTCCCCTCTCCTCTGTTCTTCAAAAATCTTCAACGTATAATACAGTCAGTCAAACTTTCTTAGATAGAGCATCCCCTTAGACAGTTCAGCAGACTCACCAGTCTTTCATGTCCTTTGTATCCTGTGCTCCTTTCCCAGTGAACTTTAGTATCACTGGAAGTTTTTATTTTCTCCCAAAATATAGGCAGTTTGTATAATCTGAATGGTAAAAATATCATGGGGAACAGTTCACATTTCTATTGGATATTGCCAATAATATATTTTCTTACGTATACTTCCATTTATTAAGCCAACCTCACAGTCTTGAAAATCAGTAAAGCTATTTTAAATTGTGGTTGATTTCCATGTGCATGGTGAATATGTGAATGAGTGACTCTGTATCATTCCTTGCTAATATGGGAGAACTGCTGACACTGTTTTTCTCTCAGGATGGAAATATCTCTTCTCAGCAGCTCTTAGCAATGGAATTATGTGGGGATTGCTAAGTGAATAAAGAATGACCATATGAAGGTAATCTTCAGTCACAAATCATAGAGCATGAACTTTGTCAGTCTTTTCCCTGTGTATTTTTTGTAATTTCCCAAGTTCATCAAAATGTGGAGAAATAGCCAAGAAATACCAGTTTCTACAGTTCATGGTGAATGCTTCTGACCAGCTTCATATGTTTATATTTGTCTAGCCTGACTTCTCAGTAACACAGACCATTGTGCTTCATCTGTAGTTTCTGTGTCAGCCCCATAACTGCTGCTAGATGCTCAACATCTCTTGAGAAGAGATTGCTTTGTTTTTGTCAAAGACAATAGAATTCTCTGGTATCACCAGTGCTTACTGTAAATCTTGTTTTAGAATAACTAGTGTAGGTGTGGGATTTAATCTCATTTGGCACACCTTCAGCGGAAGAGTTTCACTGGGCTTTTACCTCAAAAGCATTAAGTATTGAACAGGTTTCAGTACCTTGTATGTTAAGAGGTTCGCTATGTTTGGGGTCTATTCAAAGCTCACAACCATTTTCAGTGGCAATGAGGAAGTGAATTCATCCCTGGACTTTCAAAAGCGGACCAAATTCTGTGCATGGGGAATAACAGTAGGGACTTATATGAGTGGCCAGAAATTCAAGCTAGTTTTCCAAGTGGAGAGAAAATTTATTTACTCAGTATTAGCAGAGCCAGAACTTCCCCAAGAAAGATTCCTCCAAGGAAGGATGTTTGTTTATACATGGGAATTTACCAGCGTTTGAGGAATTGAATAAGAGTCCATAGTTTGCTTCCTAAAAGCTAGCAATCATGTTCTGCTAGGGAAATTGTGATTCTGCTTTGTAACCATGGGTTTGGTCGGTGTCTGTGGGGTGACTCTGATCATGTGTTTTACCTCAAAAAGTATATTGTTCTCTTCTGATTCATGCTGATTTCAGGGAGAAGGGACTCCCCATTTTTGCAGTGACAGCACTTATTGGCAGCACTAACATAATAATTTATTCCTATCTCCACAGAGAGAGTTTTGTAAGATTTATGCCACGTACATGCAAGGAATGTGTTTTCATGTCACATGCCCCCACTTCTGTAATTTTTGCAGCTGCAGAACACATCCCACAAGCTACTTACTATAAATTACCGTTCGCTCATTCAGGTGGAGAGAGGTAAAAGCAGACCCAGATAGATTTGGGAATAGTCAAGAAAGGAGTAGTCTATCTTGTCTAGCAGATGCTATGCTGTAGAAATCTACTCAGCTGAGGTCTACATGGGGTACCCTAAGTAATTGTATTTCCACTGTCTTGGTCCTAGATCATTAAAATTGAGGGTTGTCTGATTTGGATCACCTGCTCCAAGCAAATGCATCTCTCACACGTTGACCTTCATATGGAGTGGGAGTCCCTTTTCATGTCACAGTAGCATTGTCCAGATTATGCAGGACAGGCAACTTCTGATGGGCCATAGACTTATGATATTTGGTATGTTCAATGTAATAGTTCATTGACCAAAAGCGTTTGATATGCTTCTAACTGGACTGATAAATTTTCTATATTCTTTAGTGGAGGCATTCCTTCATTTGATAGACCAGTTTTTCAGAAAGCTGCTTTTTCCAATTGCAAAACCTTTATTTTTTTCTTAAATGGGGGAGCTGCTGGAGTTCTAGTTTTCATCATCGCCATCAAAGTATACTTACCTCTCAAGTCCTCTCTGTGCAGAAGAATAGATGATGAAAACAGAGTTTAAAGAGATGCTTTTGCATGATAGCTGAAGAGGGATTGAAGGAAATGTCCTACTGTGGAACAGGTGACACCAAAGTTAGCTGGACTGAAAGTCGAACATCAAAAATTTAAGTACAATATGTACAGCTTTATCCACGCTGAGTCACATCTGGCTTGTGGAGCAGCAGTCAAACAACCTAAGCCCAGCACACAGCTCATCCTGATCTTATTGTCCTCCTTCTTCTGCTGTTCTGCCATTTTTTCCCTTATATGGCTATGCATATTGCCCAAACTAATTCATTTTGAAAGCAGATGAAAAGGAAACACTGACTTTATGGCTAATTCTCAGATAACTTGTCATGAAGTTTCATGAGAATGTGAGGCAGAAACACAGGGAGCTCATTGTTGGTAGCAATTCCATGGGATTTGTTACCACAGTAAAGGCCTGTGCTAGCTTGACATGTTTTGATGAAACCAATTATATCTGCCTATATTGGTTTCCCCTTGCAATTTCAGCAGATTTATGCCATCTTGTCATTTCCTGGCCTGAATAAAGTCATTTATGTGTGCACGGAGGAGCAGCTATGATATTCTCCCAAACAAATGGCTGCATTTCAGAAGTTATTTTAGTTTACAAGAAAAAGAGAGGGAGAATGATTCTCAAAGAGAGTGCTCTGTGTCACGTCATCTGCTGAGAAACACAGAACAGCATATGCTGGATATGCATGTGGAAAAAAATTATTTGATCATGGGAGTAATGCATGGGCTGTATGCTCCAGTAAGGATGTACACCTCTGTACACGTGTGCACAGGTGGTAAAGAAGTGGAACAGAGAAGGCTAACTCTTAAGGTGATAGAGGCAGCTGAATGCCAACAACAGGGGTAAAGACTGTGGCATGATATCAACAGCTTGGGTGATTTTCACAGATTCCTCATGAATCTCTTTTCTTTGACACTCTCAGCAATAGCTTTTCAGCTCTTCTTTGTGAGTCCTCTGAGTCTTTGTGCCTTTCTGTTCTTACAGGTAGAGTGCCAGGCTACTGTGCAGCTGGTCTGCAGGCTGTACCTGCGAGATCCAGCATATCTAACAGCGTTGTGATCTGTTATAACCATAATTTAGAATCCACATCATTAGAGGGATTCATTTCAGTGTGGTGGAGAGGAGATGGAGTGATAAGCTTTAGGCTTTTCTTGGTGATGCTTCAAGATCATCAGTCCTAGGGATAGTATCTCAGTGTTTGTGTGGCTTGCTAGCTACACTCTGACATGGTCACTCTTAACTAGCCCCTGCAAGTACACTCAGCCTGGACTTGTCTGTCTTTTAAAAGTCCTCCAACCTAAACAGTAGTTATTAATTATTCATGGTCACAGACTGGGACCCTACTCTAAGCACACATCATCCCAGGAGCCTCTATGCTTTTAGGACTATTTACACATCTGGCTGCAGGTACGTTGCATTGACAGTGGCAGCAGGCATCTATAAGATCTGTTGTCTTTCTATGGTATATTGAATCCCTAGAGGTGCAGGGAGGAAGTAATCTCTGCACCCTCTGCCTTTGTGGTAGATTCTTGTGGAGATTGCAGAAGGAAGATCTGTTCTGCCCACTTGCCTGCTTGACATGTATACTGTAATTGGGCATTGGTGAAACCAGGATTATCTCTGACCTCATGTTCTGCAGAGATATGAGTTCGTTTATAACAGATGGCACCAGAATGGGAGGAATTTACAACAGGCCAAAGTAGAGCAGTGCTGTTACTTCAGAGTTCAAAGGGCAAGTCTGCAAACTCTGAAGAAACTTGCTGTTACAGGAGCTATCCTGGGCAGAGGGCAACTCCTAATGAAGTCTTGCACAATTCTAACAAAGCTCTGCAGTAGTTCACCTACTTCCACTGAAATGTGCATAAAAGCCCCACAATGCTGTTGTAGTCCATAGCTAATTTAACATCTGAATTGCTCATCAGAGGTAAATCCCCTAACTGAACATTCACCATGACAATGAACATTTTTGCAGATAAGTGGCACCTACACACACTTACCCATTTCTTGCTTAGTTCAATACTCAGTGTGTCAGCTCAATGTCAAGCCACCACTGTCATTATTTACAGAAAGTTGATATGATGTCTCTCCAGAATGAAATTAGAGCATATGTTTCAGTCTTATGCTGTAGTTTTAAGTAGAATCAGGAAAAACCAGTTAATTGAAGTGCTCAGCGTTGCTGCTGTTAAAACCCAGTGTCTTGTTTTTTCCGTATTTGTCAAACCACATGTTTTTTGGATTGAGTGTCTGATATTGATGTCCACAGTGAATTTGATGACAGAGGTGAGAAAGAGGGAAAACTTGACTTAAAATAGCTCATTCTTTTCTAGGGACAGGGCTGGGGAAGAAAATGGCTAATTTTGTCTGTTTAAAAAATTCCACTAACTTTATATCAGACTTTCTCTGTTGACCCATCCTTTGGAGCAGAAACCTGATTTACGGCAACAGAAAGGCTTATGGATCTGGGATGTGCTATTTCCAATACAAAGAAATGTGAATCCAAGCCTACTGCTAGTCAACTGCTATTTGCACTTGTACATAGAGACTTTTAAAAGTCAAACTACAGATGGTTCTGTAATGAGTGGCCATGTGCAAATTCCTCTTAGCTTCTCACGATGGCCATACCACTGTGCCTTCCTCTGTCCTGGCTGGAGCTGTGTCTCTGGGCCACACATGGTAGAGTTCATCCCAGGGCTCAGCCCAAGCTCATGGCTTGGCCATACTGCTTTCGGTGAATAGCAGGTTTGCCTGCCAGCTAGAAAGTGTGCTCTGATTGACCTGAAGCTATCAGGAGTCAGATCAAATACTTGTACCGGGAAAATATTTCAGGATGAAAACAAGTTGACGTGCCAATTCCCCCTGTTGCCCAGTGGCCCAGGGGTGGTCACGCGCAGAATGTGGTTGGCACAGTTTAATTTCTGCCTCTGCCACATAAAACTAGATAAAGACAGGGGCAAACCTAGATTTCCTTTACGCTTTTTGGTGAAGTAAAGAAATTTCCAAGCTGTGCTGACACTCAGGGGATGCAAGATGAGACTTTCAGTCCCGTTTGCTCAGACTGTGGCAAATAATTATTTCTTTTCTGGGTAGGAGAGAAAGCACCAAGGAGTTAGGTTTCATCAGAGAATGACATTGAGGAATCTTACTGAGGTTATTCTAATTAATAGTTAAATATTTCTAAATAGAGTAGGGGAGTCTCAACATGCAAAGTTGGGATTATCTTACCCTGGACTGTACTGCCTGATGGTGTTAGCTGTGGAAGAAGATTCTGGGTCTTTTCACATACCAAAATATTAACCAAAGGCTCATTAGTTAAAAGGCAGGAAGTTACAGCACTGCCTCCTTGTTCTTAACTTTTGTGCCCTTTGGGGATTTTTTTGTTTCTGCTGCTGTAAATGGAAATGAAATATTTCCTGAGCAATAATAGCCCAGGTGAATATTTTTTCAGGTTAATAAAAGAAATGGGAAGATCTGCATTTTCCTCCAGGTCAAACCACTTCTTTTATTGATTTTTCGGTTCTTCCACTAAACCAAATCAGTTTTATCCAGAGCTGGAGTAAGTTGCCACCTTGCAACTGTGTGCTCCCCACAGTGTGATGGAGCGTATGCCGTTCTCTCATGGACCCAATTGTACCCACAGGGTGCAATCGTGCAGGATGATCCAGAGGTTTGCTGCAGCCCAGATGTATAGGGCAAGGCTGGACTTCCTACAGTTCCTGTCCCCCACCTAGTCCAAATCAAACTTTGATGGCAATGTAAATGAAATAAAGGAGCTTCCCCCTTTCTTGTGCTTTTACAGGCCTTTGTCTTGCCAGCAATAATTCTAGAAGGGGATATCTGTGATTTGGGAAGAGCACGTTGTTATTTGAGTGACAGCTGAGACCTGGTGGTGGTTGCTGGTAATTAAAGTTGAAGCAGACTGAATTTCAGAGCTGTGGAGACTGGAGACAGTTTCTGTGGGAAGTGGGAAACTGGGAGCTGACAAGCTGTGTAAGGGAAGCCATTCGGCGAGGCAATTTGTTCATCAGTGGTATTAGAATGCTAACAGAGATTGGAGAAATCAGTGATGGGAAAAGTGCCAGCTCTGACTAGGAGCTAAAATACATGATGAGAAAAGGAAATGACTGGAGAAATAAAGAGCAAGTAAAGGAAGGAACTGAATGGAACAGTGATAGGAGAAGCCCAGGGGGAAGGCTACTACATGGAGTCAAAGAACAGAGAACAAGGAAGATGAAGGCTGTCAGCAAAATGTCTAGTATTATAAATCTTGAAAAGAGGAAGACAGCCAGAAGGGCTAGAAAAGAGGACTGGAACTTGGTAAAACAAGGAGGTGGGAGCTTGGTGGTGAAGCTTGAGAAGTGGAGACTGAAAGCTAAAGAGAACACTATTAGAGGGATAAGAAAGAAGCAGGTGGAACCTGAAAGGGGAGGAGGGAGGAATAAAAAGGAGAAATGTGAGGCAGTGGGCAGAGGCATATACCCCACCACACAATCTGTGCTTGACCGTGGATTGGTGTTCAAACTCCTTGAGTTTTGCTATTTTTGCACCAGGGATTATCCATACCTTTGTCCCGCACTTCCTGTTGCTTCCCCTGAGATTAAAGTCGCCAAGTGCGATGCATGAGAAGGCCCATCTCCTTCACAGTACTTAAAACATTTGTCCTGGAGGAGTCAGGGATTCGAGGCAGAGTGAAGAGGACATTCCCTGTGTGTCCAGGACCTCCACCTTGCTCACTGTCTTGTTGTGAAGTGGCACGTTGAAGGAAGGGATTGCACCAAGAGCAAGCCCAGCCATGGGGTGACGGCGGTCACAGGCTGGCCTGGGAAACTGCCCTTGATCCTCTTCTGTGCCGCAAAAGTTCTGTGTGGCGCTGGGCAAATTGCTGAAATCTACTTGGTCAGAGGTGATGACTGACTGGGCGCTCCTTTTATTACGCATGTGTGAGTGAAGATTTTGGGTCTGATGTGAAGGAGCGCTGAGTTCTCACAGCTGTGGCTGAGGTAATGCCTACTGTGCTTTGGAGACAGAAAGCAGAGTATTAAATAGAGAAATCAGATCCTAGGCAGTACACAGAAGTAATGGAAACTTTTGACCTTAATCACTTTGTGCTTCGGTTCGTTATGTGTAAAATGTGGATTGTACCACCCCCTCATGTTGCAGGGTTTATGAACAAAGATTAGCTAATATTCAAAGATACTCTGATGCTTTAGGGATGAGGCAAGAGCAAGTGTCTGAGTAATTTTATTTTCAGAGCCATTTTTGAGTAGTAGGTAAAGTGTGAGGCTAGGCACTGAACAAGAGGGTGGACACAAAAGCCCAAAAAACTGCTCATCAAATGACTATTTGCAGCTTGTGCATGGCAAAGAGATGAGAATGGGGGGTAAAAAGCTATTGTGAGCTCATGAAAGGGGTCTTTCCTAAGGAACAGAACAACTGAAATAGAGCTGCATATGTAACAAATTCTAGGATTTCCTACTCTGTTTGGTTTGTAAATGGCTGATGAACATTTTTGTGCACAACATAAACACGTTAGCAAGCTGTTTGGTGAAATGGGCATTTCTGTCTATAATGCAAGATGAGTGAGGCTTGCCTCAGTGTGCTGTGTTGTTGAATAACAGTATTATTAACACATGAATCCTAATTTATATGCTGGCATTCATGGTAGCAAGATTTTAGAAAAGCGGGCAAGTATCGCAAGTGTCAATTTTACAGGTATTATCAATATTTATAATGACATTGAGAAGTTGGGAACAAACCCCAGATCCCTGCATCTTTCTCTTTCCCCTAAAGATCAAAAAAGACATAAATTGTTGTTCCAGTCACACTGTGTCAGAAACACTGCATAAATAAACACAAGTCTGCAGTTTACCTTGGAGTCCAGTGGTTGTCTCACCATTTGACATAACTAGGGGCAGGTTTGGGATGAATAATTATTTGGAAAGACTGAGTGTGTTAGAGGAAAAATCCAGGCCTGACATGAAAAGAATGAATCTTGATTTTACAAAACTCTCTGAAGTCTGGATGGGTCCATTTTGATGGAATCAGAAAAGCTGCTGATATCGACAGCTCAAAGACGGGGACACGGATGAGAAGTCTGGCTTTGGAATTAAAGGCAGTTTCCTAGAACTGGTGGTTCACCTATACCTTAATGAGCAAAGGGGTACTCCTTTCCATTGCACTGAGAGTATGTGGAATCCCCTCTAATAGCTGATAATGAAACTGTAACTGATACTTCTAAAATCACACATTTGGTGGTTTGTTTTTGAAAAATTTCTCTGAGTCACAGGAATCTGTGAGGCCATTTGGGAGCAGGGGGGAAAAAAGAAATTCTTTACAATGTAGGTCGCTGATTAACAAAAAGTCAGTGAAGAAAACATAAAAGCCCCAAATCAAATATAGGTCCTTACTCTAGTCAGTATTTTGGGTACAGAAATATGTAATTTCTGAGTAAAAGAGAACCCACAACTTTGTTGCCTTCTCCACCTTCAAAATTAGATCAGAGTGAAATTTATTCCAAATGTCATTATAAACTGTAGATTCAGAGCAATGAGTCTGACACCATGTGGGACATTTATCAGTAACATTTTAAAACTCAGAATACACAATTTTCTTGGCAGCTATCTTCTCTAGGGGCTTCTTTTGGTCTCAAATGTAAGTTTTCTCATTTATATAGTCTGTATTCATAGCAGAAAGAGCAATGTCTTGTCTTTGGATTTTGTTTTGGGTTTTGTTGCACTTTTTTTTAATATTTAACAATGTGGCTTCAAACTAGGACTGACACTTTCTTTAATTACACATTGGAAGTAATAAACAGAAGAGTAATAGAAAACTATTTCCAGACTTTCCAAGGCGAACCCAAGAAAGTAGTCATTAAACAAAAGAATTGTGCTGATTCTTACCTTCTCTTCTCATGGAAATCTAACTACAGCTGAAGTTGTGGGCATGACATAAGCTACTGGAGAATGTTTATAATATTAACTGTGAGCAGAAAATGCTGCAGGCCTTGACCTCTCTTTTTTCTTTACCACAATAACAGCATGTACCTCATTTAGACAACTCTGCTGTATTTGCTGTTGTGGCACATTAGTATTTGCTCACAAAAAACACTGTCAATCAGGACTGGGACCTGTGGCATGGAATGAGCAGCTCCTCAGAGCTATGTTGAGATATGGAGGAGAACACAGAAACAGTAATACAGTTCAAGGAGGTCTTGAGTTCTAAGATTCATCTCAAGCTATTAAGGACCCAATTAATGAGTCTTTATGGCAGGCATACTGTCAGGGAGCTTCTAGCTTACCTGGTTAAGATTCTGGAAGATGACCTTTTTGGCATGCCTCTTCTCTTGCAATAAGATTTTTTGGAGAAGAATTCAGCAGCAGGACTGCAGATTTCACTTCCTTATGGTGGTCTCTCTAACCCAGTCCATTTGAACATCTGGATTATTATCTGGAAGAACATACCTGCTTTTCACAGTGTCATACTTTCCCCTAAAGTTTCTACTCTATTTTAGAAGAATAATGAAAAAATAGTGAGGCAGTTCAGTGTAGGCAGAGTTTCTGTCTTATCTGAGCAGCTGATAAATTTGGAAAACACAAAAAAGACAAAAACTCGGTGCACAAGCCCTTCTTCTGGTTTGAAACAGAAGATCTAGTTTTCAAAAAATGAAGAGGCATATTTGTAGGTTGGAAAAAACATCTTTCACCAGGAGATTTAAAGGGCACAAAACTTTGGGCTGAAAGATGATCCAATTGGGTTTTAATAGGCATTTTCTAAAGGAGACAGGAGTAGGTGCTAATGGTAGAAAAAGGCAAAGAAATCCCGGTGGCTGGAAGTCAAAGCTAGACATGCTCAAATGAAAAGTTAGATGCTCATAGCTAAATTATGTTTAATTGTTATTGGAACAAATACAAGATGGAGCCAAGATCTCTTGGATGTCAAATCAAAACAGGACAGCTCTCTGGGTGATAAGTATCAGCCAAAAACCACTGAATGCAGCTACGTTCAGTGCAGGGTTGACTAGGAGTCCTGTAACACTGGGGTCAACAAACGGTCAGCTTGTTCTTCTAGGCCAACGACTCTATGAGGCTGTAGGTGATCACTTTGTTGAAGAACACATAAACCTCACACTGCTTAGATAAATGGGCCATAAACCAAACTACACACCACCTCCTGTGAGGAAGAAGGGCTAGAAGATATTTTCAGAAATGGCTAAATGGTTTGGAAGTCCAGCTCGCACCTTCAGAAGTGACCTTTGTCTTATTTGTGTTGAAAAGTTCAGATTATTGCTAATATGAGGTGACAACGTGTCCTCATGGCAAAGCCAGCCATCAACATCCTGGGCTGCATCGGGAACGGTGTGACCAGCATGTGGAGGAAGGTGATGCTTCCACTCTGCTCAGCACTATAGAGTCACATCTGGACTTTTTGGCCCAGTTCCAGGCTCCAGTACAAGTGAGACATGGACTTCCTAGGGCAAGAACATTGAAAGGCCACAAAGATGATGAAAAGACTGGAACATCTCATATGAGGAGAGGCTAGGAGAGCTGAGATCATTCAGCCTGGAGAGAGAAGGCTCAGAAAAGTCTTATCAACATGTACAAACACCCACATGGAAGGAGGTAAAGAAGAGGGAGCCAGGCTGTACTCCTTGGAGTCCAGTGGCAGGACAAGAGGCAATGGGTACAAACAGAAACACAGGAAGATCCACTTAAGCATACAAAAAACTCTTTTTTTACTGTGAGGGTGGTCAAACACTGGAGAATGTTGCCCAGAGAAGCTGTGAGGTCTCTACTCTTTGAGATATTCAAAGCCCAACTAGATACCGTGCTAAGAACCCTGCTCAAGCTGATCTTCCTCTGAACCAGGTGACCTCTGCTAGATGATCTCCAGAGGTTCCTTCCCACCTCAGTGACTCTGGAACTCCAAACATGTTAAAGAGGCAAATTCAGCCAATACGTTACAGCCTGAAAAGTTTCTTTGTCTGGATAAACGTTGATTTATGATAGTCACACACAAATATCACTCTCCATACTTATCTTGCTGGATATGTGCGCTGACAAATAATTACATTATCTCATACCAAAATACTATTGGTATTCATTGGACAGTGTATTTTTATTAATACAGAAATAAACACAAAGATATTTATAAATATGTATATATAAAATATTGTTTCATGGCAATGAAACTTGCTGCAATTCAACTACAGCTGTGAATCTGAACCGTTACAGATGCAACTATATTGGCAGAAAATCACCTTTCCTATCAGCATGTTTATACTAAGAAAAAAAAAAGTATACTGAAGTCCCAAGTAATTACGTTTTAAAATGTGGCATAAGCTCCAAAATCATATAGGTATTTTTGAACCATTCCATCTTCATATGGAGGTAATAGTACAGCTATGGGCAAGTAGACATCTGCTTCCAGAGGAGACATTTACACAGTTGTGAAGGTGCTTTATACCTGTATACCACAGGAAAGGACAAAAATTATATTGATGGAAGTTAGCTCTTGATAAATTATGAAGCAATAATTGTAGGATTCCAGTGAAAAATTGCACCTCTCTTTTACAAAGTTATTTGCCAGAAATTCTGGGTTTTTAAAGTTTGAAAGCTGAGTCTAGTAAGTGATAGGGCTGTTGGAGTGTGGATATTTCAAACACATCCTGAAATTGGATTAGCTGGGGTGGAATAAACCTGCACGTGCAGAAGTTGAATAGAAAGTCTCTTTACCAACATACACATTCTCTTAAGCACATGCAGAGTGAAACATCATCCTGTTAACGCAATCAAAACAGGAGGAGGTGTAGCTCTTCCATGTAGGGACTGTATCCACAAAGTAGTTATGGATCATAAAGCTGCACTCACTTTCAAGGAAACTAAAAATGGCCAAATCAGATAATAAACATCTTTGTACATTTATGTTTTGACTGAATGAGGCATGCACAAAAAGAGCAACACCCTCTTCAGGAAGGTATAAAGCAGCATCCTTTTAAATATAACATAATTAGTAATTATTTTTTAAATGGCTTAATTTGCCACTCAGATCCTCAAAGACTGCTGTGTTCACTTTGGGATATTTTATTTTTTGTATACCAGACACTCAAAAGCAACTCAAGGAAGGGCACTTAGGAAGCACTGTAGAAGAAGCAGCTCTGTTTAAATACCCCTCAAAAAGACACTGCCAAACGAAGGTAAGTGAGGTGACCAGTCACTTTTGAATGTTTTGCCCCGTGAAGACAAGAGTGTGCTTCTGGGTGTGTGTTGGCAAGCGTTGTTGAAGCACTGAGCTCTATGATTTACAAACACCAGTACTGAATGTTGCTGCAAGTCTTTGACATTTCCCTGCCTAGCAGTGGTGACAGGAGGTAGTGTCACCTTGTGAGGGTTCTCCCTGGCCAGCACTACAAGGCTCCTGTAGCTGGAACATGCATGATCCTCCTGCCATTATTTTACCAGTGGGGGAGAGTCTGATGCTGTTACATGCTGCTGAAGCGGATTGAAAACTTGCACAGTAACTTAGGTTGGTGATGCTGCATCATGGTGATACAGCTGTTACCAAAGTTGGCTTTAAGCGATAGTGCTTTTCTCCTAGCAGGTGCATGTTTACTGAGTTAAGAATTAAGCATGAGATGCCAATCCAAGAAAGGTCGTCAAACCACTTTCATCCTTTCCTATTGTATCCCTTTTTTTCCACAGCATATTGACAATAAGAAGTGTTTATGATTGTCTCTGCTAACAACAAACCTGTTGCTGCAAACCCTGAATATCTCTCAACCTCATCGATACTTTTCATACCTGTCAGTAGCCACAACAGATCAGTTGTTGCTTTAGGGATAGCCGTTGACATCCAACCCATTTTCATTGTCTTAGTTACATGATCAGTATCACCCCAAAAGGGATTTATCTGATTCACTTGCTGGCATAGTCACTTCAATAGATGGCAGGCTGAAGTCACTGGTATATTGTGTTTCTGTCTTCTGCTATGTGTTTCGTGAAAAGGCCCATCCTTGCTGTGTTGGTCTGGAGTGAAACTGTGTGCTAAAGATAGGTGCGTGTGGGAATGAAAAGCCCCTGTGGGAATCAAAAGCCACTATATTCTTAGAAATGGACAGACTCTGGAAGTGGTGAGTACAGTGGTCAATTATGTCAGCCCACTTTGTTTACCAGGAGTGGGAGGATGCACCCACGCTTGCTGATATTTTTATAGGTATAGACTAATTTAGCATAGCTTGACAGCTTTCTTTTAAGCAATAAGTTTTCTTTTTTTCTTTTTTTTTTTTTTCTGGAGGGGAATGCCAGACTTGACTAACAAAGTCGTTTAGCAGACTAAATGTTTCCTTAACAGGAAGCCACTAGCTCTCCGCTTAGCAAGTGGGGAGGGAAAGCCTTTAAAACTGTTTGAACTTTCTTATGCAAATTTCAGTTACACCCAAGTTAAACTTTTGGGAGAATGTCCCACGGTATACTTAATTGGGAACTGAGCCCCTCAGTCCCTTCCAAACTGTGGAGAATTTATAATCTCTCAGTGATTATAAATGCACAGTACACAAAACTGGATGAAGCACCACACAGAAATCTAAAGGTGAGAGGGCTTTCAGGTCTCCCAGGGTGTTGTTCCACAGTTTTCATCTGATCTGTTTTTGGCTGAGGATAACATCTTTTCTAAGTAAAGCATTAGAAGAGCTTTGATGCAAAAATAGAGCACTGAAAGGCAAAGTAATGCAGTCCCCCTAGAGAAACATGGCAGTTTCTCAGACGAAGGCAGTTTCTACAGTTGGAGCCAGAAAATTGGTGTTTGAGTGGCTATTTGAAACATCTGCATATACAATTGCCATGATTAGAAAATATCCCAGAACCCTGTCAGAGATCAAGGATCCTTTATACCTGCTCTTCTCACATACGTCAAGAAGATAATTTTTATCTCCAGATTGTTCTGCCTTGGACTTGGGACCTGTATGCGTACTTTCTTTGTGACCTAATCACATCACATCACCTCACATCAAGATAATCACATGTGCAGAGACTGAGGCCTTTGTCAGAGGCGAGATACCGTCAGAGGGTAAAGTAGAAAGAGTGATAAGTGAGACATAGGCCGTTGTCTATAAGTTGTCTTCTCCAGCCCTCATGGTGAAAAAGAGCCTTACTGCTGAGAAGAAGTTCAGGGGAATTAAGAGCTCCTGCAGCTGCCGTGATGGTGTTCCTAGAAAAAAAATAAATGTCAGTACCAAGCTGTCTTCCCTAGACCTCTGCTTCTCTCTTGGTGAGAGACAGAGAAAATGGTTGTGTTAGTTTCCATTGGACTTTGTGGGACAGTCTACAGGGAGGCAAATGTCTTAGTTGGTGTATGTGTGAGGTTGCCTTAAAACTGCACTGTGGCTCATAAATCCCAGAGCTGAAGATCATCGTGTGCTTGGCCCAACAGCTGTCAGAGACCAGCCCGTGATTCTGCTTTTGTATAGACTGGCATCTGGTTGTCCTAAGCAGAGGACACAAGAGCTGAGTATGAGGACAGCAGAGGCATGTCCCCTCCCTTCCCTTCCCACCACTGTTCATGAGAGCAGGTAGTAGCTCATACTACCAGTGGATACCTTTTGCATTTGAGTGAATTACCTGCAGCTGAGGTATCTGCCTGTCAGAGCAGGCACCAAGCCTCAGGAGGGTGTTGCTGTGTGAGCTCTTGCTCCAGGGTAAGGAGCTGGGGCTCTTTAGTCTGGAGAAAAGAAGACTTGGGGGGGGAATCTAATGAATGTGTATAAATATATGAGGGCTGGGTGTCAGGAAGAAAGGGGCAACCTGTTTTCACTTGTGCCCTGCAATAGGACGAGGGGCAATGGACACAAGCTGGAGCACAGGAAGTTCCACCTCAACATGAGGAAGAACTTCTTTACTGTAAGGGTTCCAGAGCACTGGAACAGGCTTCTCAGAGGGGTTGTGGAGTCTCCTTCTTTAGAGGCTTTTCAGACCCATGTGGATGCGTTCCCCTGTGACCTGCCCTAGACTAGATGGTCCTGCTCTGGCAGGGGGGTTGGACTCAATGATCTCCAGAGGTCCCTTCCAACCCCTAACATTCTGCGATTCTGTGAGTGCAGTCTGTCCCTTGAACTCTGGGCCCAGTTTCCTCAACTCAACAACTTCACTGACCAAAGGGACAGTCTTTTATCATGATGACATGACTGTACACCTTCATGAGGACTGTCTGCCTACTAGCCAACTCTTGGCATACAAGATCTGGATTGTATTCTTGCTTCTGCTATGCTACCTCTCTGACTCAGTCTCCTCATCCATTGGATACAAATAAGGATGCTGTTCTCCTTCGTGAAGTATGTTGAGCAATGTGGATGAAAGACGTGCACAAGAGAGAGGAACTGTGAGAGGACAAAACAGAACACTGACCTGCTTCAGCCTGATGTGTGCTCCTATGCTGTGGGTATGCAGTGACAGCTGTAATCCTGATCAGATAAGGTGGGAGATGGTCTGAGTCACCCAGATGCCCTCACTTTCTTGTCCTCTTGAGAACAAACAACTTTTGTCCATGTGGTTGATGTCTGAGAGAAGTGACCATTCTCTAGAGAACTGAAAGTGCTTTTTGACACGCCAAAGAATTTTATTCCCTAAGAGATAATCACAGTACTTGTTACTGAGCAACAACCATGGCCAAACTGACTATCTTTGGCTGTGCACAGATTTAGGTTGTCACAGGCCATGCAGCAGCAGATAAAGTGCTCTGGGCCCTGGTGGAGAGTGGGAAACGGTGAAGGAAAATCCCGGTTACTGGAGACAGTAACGTGGCAACAGTGGAAGCAATGATTCAGGAGACACCACTGTTCTCTCTGACTCATTGCTGGTCCTTTACCTCTGCCTAATGTTAGAGAAACTGTGTTGCTGCATAGTTACTATCTTTCTGATGATATTTAAAACTGAGGTTTTGACACTTTTTAGCATCAGCAAAGTCTACAGCACTTTTTGCAGTTGCAGGTTGAGATGAGTTTTTATTGGGTCATGAGAGACAAGCTAAGAAGCCCAGCGATCAGAGGTAATCTGTCCTACCCGTGCTCTGAGGCAGGACCCCACACACCTCAGCTCAGCTGGTCCTGACAGATTGTCCTGGCCTGAGCTAGAACAGGACTAGTTCTCTAGTGATTTTAGTTTTCAGTTAGATCTATTTCTAAGTAACTGCACATTTTGAAGTTAATTGCATGTTTTTGCAGACAATGTCTGCTTCTAGCAGTGATAGTGCTCAATGTTTATAGTTGCTACCAAGGACTGGTATGCAGAAGGGCTCTTCCTTACACTTGCTACTATGGAGGCCAAGGTATGGGGGGTGCAGGAAGTAAAAGGCCACAACTGCAGGGAGGAGTGGACAGTACAGGTGACACTAGCATGGCTAGTGAGGTATTCTACCCAGTGTACCTTGTATTCAGTATAAAGCTGAGGGATTACAAGGGTCAAGTTCTATTTTCAATGGCCCGTGTCGAAGGAGGATTCTTCCGATTTTGCCTTCAATCCTGATTCGTGGATTCCTGAATCCAGTCCCAGAATTCAGCTCCTGAATCCAGTTCCTGTCTCCCACTGAGTCCAGTGTGGGACTTGCCCAGTGCGGGACTTCCCCAGTGTCTGCTGTCCTGGTTCAGCTAGGACAGGGTTAATTTTCACTAGAAGCTGGGAAGACCACGGCCAGGATGGACAACCAAATTAGCCAAGAGATTATTCGATACCATGCTGATGTGATGCCTGCAACAGAAGGGCCAGGCGAGGGGCTAGGTGCAGATTTCGGGTGTGTCCAGGGTTACACTGTGATTGCTGCTTGGAGCTAATATGGTCTGTCCTGGCATCATTTGCTTTATATATTGTTTCATTATTGTTATTTTTTACTGCTGTTGATTATTGCTCCTTTTGCTTTGTTGTACTTCTCCTTATCTCAACCCACAGGGTTTTGGTTTTTTTCTGCCTTTTCTCCTTCCCACTGGGGCTGGGGTGGGCTTGGTGTGGTAAGCAAGCAGCTGCACAGTGCTCAGCTAGCAGCTGGGTCTAAACCAGGACACCTGCCCACAGCACCAGTAGTGATGGTGACATAATTGCCATCAAGGGAGGTGAGTTTGATATTGATTTTGTACATATTTATATATATTTCATTTTATTGTTATTATTTTCATTAATGCTGTTTTAGTTTTCTTTTCCAAGCCATGAGTCTCTGTTATTCCCTTTCTCTCCCACTTTGGGAAGGGAGAGGGGTTAATGGAGAGTGTGTCATTTGTCTGGTGGCCAGCCCAGCCCTAAACCTTGACACAGATGCCCCCTGTTCTTAGGCACTTGTGATGACAAGGGTTTCACAATTGCTCTTGGAAATTTGGTTTAGTGCCCCCTTAGTTCTACTGACTGGAGATGTCTCCTCATGTTTACCTTACAGCTCCATAACTTGGGCACTCTGCAGTTGAAACCAAGCAGTATAAGAATAAACATCATTTGGCACCAAACACTTCCACTATGTAGGAAGGAAGTGAAGGATTCTTTTTCTGTTAAAGAAATACAGTGAGCTTAGGTATTTATAGTGCAAATGCCTAGTTTCAGGCTTTGCTTTCCATCTTTATAGTGAAAGGCCAATCCGGAGAACTCACCACTGCAGGCTGGATGTCCTAGGTGCCTGATCCACAGTTAGGACCAGTGGCAGCACCCAACCTTAAACCCCACGTCACTGACACATTCTGTCACTGCTGCCAGTCCCAGTCCTGGCAGAAACTGCTTGGGTCAAGCAGGGCCGTGAGCCCCAGCACCACTTTACTCTGGCACTTTGTGCATCTGTAGTGGAGCTGGAGGCCATCATGATGGAGGCGGGCTGGAGCATATGTTGGTGATTGAGTCACTCTGTGGGTGTCGGGACAGCAACAGTCCTATTCCATGACCTTGTCCTCACCCACCCATCCTAAAGCATCCTCTTGTCATGCCCTGGGTGACAAGCACTACAATGAATCTGGTGTATTTCTTATTTTGGTTGTGTCTGGATCTTCAATAGATCAGAACATCTCAGTTGAGGTCGGTAGCATGGCTATGTTATCTTAGTACCTGTGTGTGGTGTAGACCCCAAACTGAAAATTATTATCTGCCTGGATATAAATTCATGGCACAGGTCCTCATTTTCCCATAGTGTCCCATCCTGATAAAGATACCACCTGCTAAAGATGCTACCTGGCTGTTTTGGCTTTTTTTCAGTGCGTATGTGCCTGTAGTTTTGGTGTTGTGGATCATAATCAGCAAACGCTGCCTGCATAGCAATTTCCTTATTTTGTCATTCAAAGGTAGCACCTTCACCTTCTCCTTACCCAGCAAAATTCTGTCCTCAAGAATCAACTTGAAATATATGTATATATCGTAGAACCATTTGTATATTAATTCATTCCCTTGCCTCTGCTTTTTTATCGAGAATTTTGCATTAAGTAAACTGTTGTTGTTACATAATGGAGGAAAAAAAACCAAACCACTTGAATCATTCATCTTGTACATTTACCAGTAGTCCTTAATGCATCTAGTTCTTGTGTATCAAGTATGTGGCAATTTCACAAGAACTAGCTGCAACTTTACTGAAAGTGATTTTTAGGTATATGACCAGGGAAAGCCACTATTGTTTTTCATCTCCCAACAACAGCAAATTTAGTTAGAAATTGGCATTTTGTAATAGCTGAAAGGAAGATACTTTCTACCAGACTATCCTGGTGACTTTTTACTGTAAGAGCACCAACACTGAGCATATGGAAGTGGATCATTTCCACTAAGAAAAGTCATCAGCCCTGTTGCAAAAAGTGGCTGCTGACTCCAGCTGGACACATAATGACTAATTTTTAATTAACGGTTTTTGCAAGTCTGTTGGTTTGCATATTTTACTCTGCACTGACTTTCTCCCTTTTCTACTGTTTTAACAAAAGCTCTGCAGTGTCTGAAATGCCACTGGTTTTTGCACAGCACAGCTCTGTTTCTTAAAGGGCACGTAGTCCTACTGATAGGTGAGGTGCCAGCTCTAAAGAAGAAAACATTTTTCTCTTTTTTTTGTTTATCCCGTTTTTGACCCGGCAAACAACAGGTGTGATTTAGGTGATTGCCAGCTACGCCAGAGATCTCGGCTCCCTGTGGCTGAGGCCAGGAGCTGATCTCATGCATATTGTTTTTTACAGGCGTGTGACTCTGCTGACGTCCGTCGGCTTCCTGTTCGTTGGGGCTGTGCTTGGCGTCCTCGGCTGCAGGCACAACCCGTACCCTCTCAGCCTCACCCTCCGGCTCTCGTTCTGTTTCATCAGCCCTTCCCTGCCTCTGAATGATTTGTCATAATCGCGGCACGGGGTGGCTGCGGGGAGGGAAGGTCCCCTCTGAGGCAGTCCTTGCAGTGGCAGCAGCGTGGCCAGGGTAGGTGTGGGTGGGAATGAGAGGGGGCAAGTTTCAGGGAGTTTCAGAGGCACGCAGTGGGTGGTGTTCCCCCCAACACCATTAAACCTTCAGTGGGTTGAATCCCGTCAGGTCATAGCCATGTTATAAAAATAAACACAGACCTCTGAGGTCAATAGGTTACTGGTGACAGGGCAGTAGCGTGGCTGAATCAGATCATTCTTCTTTTCTGGTAAACACCAAGAGTAAAATCAACTGCTCCTGCTGTCAGGCTGCAAGGTTATGTCTCCCCTTTGCATTGCTGGCATTGGTGCTGTAGTGCATGTCTCAGAGGACCAAACCAAGGAAATGTTTGGCCAGCGCTGAAATTTCTGGGTGCATTTGAAGGTCCCGAGTGTTGCCTTCTGGTGCCAGACCAGAATAATATCAATGGCCTAACAAGGAGCTTCTCTGAGAATTACTGAGACCAGAATCAAGGGTCATGCCTGTCCACCCTTTTATTTTTAAGGTATTAGTTAGGGAGGCTGTTTCAGGTATTATTCAGAGCAAACCAGAGCAGACAATGCTTCAACATGTGTTCCAGGTCTGCCCTTTTCTGAACCATGTTTCAGTAATAAATTCATGTAGCATTCCCCAAAATGGATAATTCATAATACAAGTTGAGGATTATGCTCACTGAAGTATTCTGCTGTCGATAATTGAGTAGTGTTTGTGTTTTCATGGAATCAAAGAATCATTTAAGTAGGAAAAGACTTTTAAGATCATTAGGTTCAGTCATTAACCTAGCACTGCCAAGCCCACCACTAAACCATGTCCCTAAACACCTCATCTACACATCTTTTAAATACCTTCAGGGGTAGTGACTCCACTGATTCCCTGGGCAGCCTGTTCCAATGCTTAAAAGCCTTTGTGATAAAGAAATTTTTCCTCCTATCTGATCTAAATCTCGACTGGCACAACTTAAGGCCATTTCCTCTTATCCAATCTGTTTTTACTTGGGAGAAGAGATGGACATTCATCTCCCTACAACCTGCTTTCAGGTTGTTGTAGTGAGTGATAAGGTCTCTCCTGAGCCTCCTTTTCTGCAGGCTAAACACTCCAGTTCTGAAGCCACTCCTCATAATACTTGCACTCATTGCCCATCACCAGCTTTCTTGCCCTGCTTTAGAAACACTCCAGAACCTTTCTTACAGTGTCTTTCTTATTGTGAGGGGCCCAAAACTGAACAGAGTATTTGAGGGGCAGCCTCACAAGTGCTGACCTCAGGAGTGTTGTGATTTCCCTAGGCCTGCTGGCCACACTAGTGCTGACAGAAGCCAGGATGCCATTGGCCTTCTTGGCCACCTGGGCACACTGCTGGCTCATGTTCAGCCAGCTGTTGACCAACATCCCCAGTTCCTTTTCCACTGAGCACCTTTCCAGCCACTCCTCGCCAAGCCTGTAGCGTTTCCTGGGGTTGTTGTGACCCAAGTGCAGGACCTGGCACTTGGCCTTGTTGAACCTCATACAATTGGCCCATCGACCCTTAAGCTTATTTGTGCTCCTGCCCAGCTTTATGTCATCTGCAAACATACTGAAGGCATGCTTGAACCCATCATCCACAGTGGAAGCAAGAAATTAAAAAATATTTTTCACTGTTCTGCAAGTACTCTTATTTCTTATTGCAAACTAAAGGCAGGCTGTTGTTGCAAGTACTTGAAATTTGCTAAGCTTCCCTGCAAATCTAACTGTCATATGCTGTGACTGCCTGCAGGGATGGTTTGAGGAGAATATTTGCTTTTTACAGTGGTTTCCAGACTTAAAGAAGAACTGAAGAAAGTAGGAAACCTCCAATCCAATAAAATTATAAGAATGTTAAAAGACAGAGCTGCCAGACCCTGGACAGGCTGGCAACATGGACTGACAAGAACTTAATGAAATTTAACAAAAGCAAATGTGAAGTGTTTGCCTGGGAAGAAAAAGCCCCTTGCAGTGGTACAGGAGGTGCCTGACTGGCTGGGGAACAGCCCTACCAAAGAGAACTGGGGACAGGCAGCAAGTTGAACATCAGCCAGCAACATGTCCTCGCAGCAAAGGAGACCAACAGCGTGCTGGGCTGTAATAACAGGATGAGAGGGGTCAGATGGAGGAAAAGGATTAGCCTCCTCCAGTCAGTGCTCATCAGACCACATAAAGAATATCATGTCCAGGTCACCAAGTGAGTCTGTGCAGTCTGTCCTTGGAGGTTTTCAAGACTGACTGGACAGAGCCCCGAGCAACCTGGTCTGAGATTACAGCTGTGCCAGCCTTAAGGAGAAGGCTGCAGTAGAGACCTCTCAACACTGCTTCCAGCTTGATGCTCTGTGATCCTATGTTTAAGTGTTCCACGATGAGCGTCATGAAAAGCTTGAGGCTGAAAAAGGTAAAAGGAATATATTTGGACCCCACTCTCTACCTTTGACCAACTGATTTAGCTCCAGTCCAGCAGCAATGATATTTCCTCTGATTGCTCCGAACTTGATCAGATGGTGGGCTTGTGTAAGTGTTGGCCTGGCAGCTGGTATTTTAAGATGAGCTCAGAGGACATGGTTGCTGGGCAGGGGGCGTGGTGTACCCTAATGCTCAAGCAGGGCTCAATCAAGCAGGAGTACCTGAGCCTCATAGAATGCCTTGCAGGCTCAGAGGAAGGAACAGCAACCCAGCTTTGCCCAGCAAGATATACCCAGCAGGATACCCCTGGTAGGTGAGCTGCTGATACATATAGAGACAAAGAATATATCACTGGGCAATTTTGACAGTTGTAATCTCCCTAGAACACAAAAGCAATATGATACAATAGCATTAAAATAATTGCAGTTATTTGGGTTATTTCACTTCCCAAACTAAAATGAGTTGTAGTGAAAATTCAGCTCTGGGACTAGGGCACCCATGCTGCCTGTGGGGCATTTGCTGTGCTCAGCAGTGCCACTGTCCTGTATTTCCTCCTTCCTTCCTTGAGGCTCAGAAATTCAGTGTGGGTCTGTCCCCTCCCAGCAGGTCCCAGTGCTGAGCACCAACCCACAGCCAAGAGTGTTAGCATTGGCTGTCTTTTTTTATGAATGCAGGAATTGCCACATTCATGAATGAATAATTCATTCATGAAAATGATGCATGAAAAAGAAAAATAGTCCTCTGTTATTCTTGGAAATTGTTAACCCAGTTGTTTGGTACTTTTTTTTTTGTCTTTGCTGTGGTGGGAGCTGGCAGAGGCTGTTGTTAAGAGGCAGCGAGTTCATGCTCAGTGAAAGTTTGTGAGTGGGGGGGAGGAAAGGTGCACGTCTTCTGGGGAGGAGCTCTGACCCGCTGTCACTGATGGCTTTTGCGGGTGTTCTCAAAAAGTCCTGCCGGGCGGCCAGGGTGAGTCACTGGCAGCTGACTGGAGGCAGGCAGGAGGCTAACAGCCCCGGCACAACTGGAAAGTACAGAGCGAGCCTACTGCGCCAAAAAAAGGAGATGACATGCATCTATGTATCTGTCTGCCTGTCTTGTCTGTCTGTCACAAGGCTAGAAAAAATGGTGACTCTGTTTTCCTTGTAGGATAGAGGGGAGCTCGGTGCTGTGAAGCCACCTTCTTTTTTTGCAAGAGGGCATGTTACATGGTTGCATAGCAAAAGGGAAGAGCTGTTACAGGCTTTCTGCAGGCTGCTTGACAAATCAAACTTTATGATATTAAATCCTTTCACAGGTACAATATACTTTAGTGTCCCTGAGGACTAGCGCCAGGTTTACTTTATCAAACTTACTCCCCTATGGAGCTCCTCTTGCGGCTTTCTGGCAGCAAGTGATGGAGACGCAATGGGATAATGCATATGGTCATAGAAGGGTAGGGGTGTAAATACAGACCAAGATTTGTTTTGTGGCATTTCCTTCACTGGGGGCTCTGAAGAGCAAATTAGGGTAGCCAGTTCTGTGTGTTAGCCCTGGAGCTCATGAAGCCTCGTTTCCTACAGAGTTGTGCCTTCAACTCATGTGACTGGCAAGCTCTGACTGGACATCCTCTGGTGATGGGCTTGTTTATAAGGTTGCCCTTCTCTGCAGACTTGCTGGTGCCCAAGGAGGGTTATCCTCCTTCCATAGCATCCCTCCACCCCCTGTGCTGCTCACTCTGACAAACTGCCTCTTCTCAGATATTTGACAGAATTTAGTTTTCTTCAAATCTTCTGTCCCTGGGAGTTGTGATAAGCATTGGCCAACATGCTCTGGGGTAGCTGGCAGGGTGTTTCTGAGCAAGGGGGCAGGCAGGAAGGGCCAGAGGGACAGACAGAAAGGCACACACACACACACACACTGTGACTCCAGGTGCTTTTTAAAGAAGCCGAGAAGAATGACTGCTGGGTGTGACCTCAGGCAGGAGCTTGTGGCTGCCTCCAGGACCCTGCCTGGGTAGAGCTGGAGTTAGCAGACTACCAGCAGCATGTGCCTAGGGCTTACCCTAGCAGGCATTACCACAGCCCTGCCTGGGCATCCTGGGGCAGTCTCTGACACTGCTTCCCCTCACCCAGCCTGATCATGACCCTCACCCACTGACATCCTATTCCTATCCCTATTCACAGGGAATTTCCCAGTGCTGCATCCTGACCAGTTCCTTCCTGGCCCTGGGTGCCCAACGCATGTTTACCCAGGAATGGAGAGTCACTGGGGTGCTTGGGACTGGAGAGCTATGGCTTGTCCCTAGCTGCAGCTGAGCTGTGGTATTTCAGAAAGGACTGGCCTCCAGCCCCAGCTCCCACTGACACCAAAGTTATTCATCAAAGGCAGGAAAAAAGCCTCCCTGGGGTCAAGCCTCTGGGAAAGCACTGAGGCATGGCCTCGTCATGATATAATACAGAACAAACAGTGATGCAGTTTTGATTCAAAGCCCCTGGCGAAGGGCATGGACTGCTTGGCTTTCATTTTTCCTTGAAAGGGCAGGTCTCCACCAGTATTACACCCCATGGGAGATGTGAATGGATTTCCCCCTTCCTACAGAGTCAAAGGCAGGAGAGTTTTGTGAGGGAAGTCCATCAAAAAGCTCATGAAATCTACTTCATTTGTCTGCGGCAGACAAGTACCACTCAGATGGTGTACCATGACTCAGATTGGAGGGAAAAAGCTGCAGGCTGCTCTCTGGGGCTCAGGATGCAGGTATTCCCACCACTAGTGGCAAGAAGTGGTTGGACTTGATGATCTTGGAGGTCCCTTCCAACCTAAATGATTCTATGATTCTAAGTGGCTCACTGGAGCACTGCAGATGCCCTTCCCGGGTCACATCTTGAGAGCCCCACAAAGGCTGCTCTGGGGACAAACCTACGAGAAGAGGTTTACACACTGGCACTTCAGGCTAGGTTGGTTAAATCAACACTTAAGTAGCTGTCCTAATATGGGCAGGACTAAAAACTCTGGAGTTTAAAAAAGGAACTGACATTGGTGGTTAGGGATGAGTATAATGAAGTGTTCCTTTTTTCAGTAAGAGTGACTGATCTCCAACTGCAAAGAGGGAGATTTTCAGAATGCAGGCACATATTTTCTGTGGTTTTTATGGTCTAACAATCATTCAAGCTACAGAAACTGTCAGGTGAGTCTTTTCTGTGATGATTGCAAGAGAAAATTTAATAACAACCCTCTAAAACCAAATTACCTCTGCAAATCTTCAGCACTTCAGAAAACCAAGGGCTGACAGAGCCAGAGCAGGAGTGAAGCAGCTTGCAGTAGGTACTGTGCTGCCTCCTCTGCTGAGCTCCTGGTTTCCAAAGGCAAGGATTGAGTGGAGATGAGGTGTGTGGTAGGAGAAGACCTCTATAAGGATCAAGCAGAGCCCAACTAGTTGGCATTTGCTTGAAGAAACTGGAACTTTTTTTTTTTTAGGTATTTTGTTTATTTTGTAGTCTCCCTTTATCTGGGAAAAAGATACAACATTCAACAATTCATCTAGTATAACCCAGAGCCTGAAGGGACTTGGTAGCAGACAGGTCTATGCTAATGAACTCAGCAAAAGACTCTAGTGACAAGTCCTTGGGAAATACGGAGCCTGACCCTACCTAAGCTACTGGCATAAAACTTGCAGGGCACCTCGGCCCCCATGGCCAGGACAGCAGTGCATAAAGCCGTGCCACAGTGCTCAGCTGCAGATATGCCTGTGGCATGGTGTCATGTCACAGGGCATCTGTAGGACTACTTGGGATCCTTTTGTTATCTGGGCACTGGGCCAGGGATGATGAGCTCTGTGTCTTGTCAGGGAGGGTTGGTTTGGGCACACAGCCATCCCAGGAGCACTGGCACTACCATATCCACAGCCAGAGCAAGTCTGCTGAGTGTCATGTAACAAAATAGAATTGTTTATTTTGGAAAAGACCTTGAAGATCAAGTCCAGCCATTAAATTAGCATTGCCAAGTCCCCACTAAAGCATGTCCCTAAGAGCCACATCTAGACAGCTTTTAAATACCTCCAGGGATGGTGACTCCACTGCTTCCATGGGCAGTGCGTTCAAATGCTTAACAACCCTTTTGGTGAATAAATTCTTCTTCATATCCAATCTAAACCTATCCTGGCTATTTGCTATTTGCAAAGGCTATTTGCACTTGTCCTATCTGTGGTTACTTGGGAGAAGATCCACCTCCCTACAACCTCCTTTCAGGCAGTTGTAGAGAGCGATAAGGTCTCCCCTGAACCTCCTTTTCTCCAGGCTAAACAACTCCAGTTCCATCAGCTGCTCCCTGACCCTGTTTTCCAGCTCAGAGGGCTGGGTACCCAGAGAACAACTGGTCTTACAATTAAATACTGAGGCAAAGCAGTCATTAAGTACCTTGGCCTTTTACTCATCATTTGTCACTCTGTTTCCTCTCACATCCAAGAGAGGGTGGAGACTGTCCGTAGCCCTCCTTTTGTTGCTAATGTATTTACAGAAACATTCTTAATTGTCTTTTACAGCAGTGGCCAGATTAAGTTCTAGTTGGGCTTTAGCCCCTCTCATTTCTTCCCTGCATAACCTCACGACATCCTTGTAGTCCTTCTGAGTTTCCTGCCCCCTTCTTCCAAAGGTCAAAAACTCTCTTTTTTTTCCTGAGTTCCAGCCAAAGCTCTCTGTTCAGCCAGGCTGCTCTTCTTCCCCACAGGCTTGTATTTAGGCACATGGAGATGGCCTGCTCCTGTGCCTTTAAGAGTTCCTTCTTGAAGAATATCCAGCCTTCCTGGGCTCCTTTGTTCTTCAGGACTGCCTCCCAAGGGACTCTGTCAACCAATCTCCCAAACAGGCCAAAGTCTTCCCTCCATAAGTCCAAGGTGGCAGTTCTGCTGACCTCCCCTTCCCTCATTACTACTCTAAGAATAAAAAACTATCATTTCGTAATCACTATGCCTAAGATGGCCTCCACCCATCACAATTTATTCTCTGTTCATGAACAACAGGCCTAGCGAGGCACCTTCCTGCCTGCAGGAGTGATGCTTTCTGCATCCAAAACTTCTTCTTGCCCCAGCAGAAGCTTTGAATACTGGGGCAGTGTATCAGAATTCATGCTGATAAGGCACGGTATGATCCCCTATTTTCTGTGTCAGAAGTTTTGGGACAAAGGTTGCAAAACGCAGCTTTGGTTTCATTGTAATGTGTTTTCTTATACCTAAAGAAGAAAGGAAAAAAGTTCTGTAGCTCTCCATAACTCAAAAATCCAGAAAGAAGGCTTGATACTAACTTGCACTTGTCAGGCTAGTCAATAGGCAAGATCAGGTTTAATTAAAAAAAAATAAATAAATCAGCCTCCTCCTTAGTAAGTATGCAGCTGATTAAAGGGGAAATGCTAAAATGCTTTTGATACAGGATGTGGACTGGAGTTCCTCATCTTCCTGAAGACCTATGGTTTGCAAGAGCATGATGATCTGTTAATCAAAAGCAAAACTCTAAACACTGACTAAGGAGAAGCCAATGGTACAGAAGAAACTCCCTCACACTGATTCCACAGTTCCCCTTCAAGTGAGACCTGAGCTGCAGAAGGCAGCTTAAATAATCTACTGCACTTCCATGTGCTGCTCCATTTCTTCTGTTGTTGGTTGTCTGGTGAAGCAAGTGTGAATCATCAGCCTAAAATATTATTTCTTGCTCTGTTGCAGAGACAGTCAGGAATTCTAGCTGCTCCCAAGGAAATGTACAGTCCTAGTAGATAAGCTACTGTGGCCTAAATATGGTTTCTTCTTAAGAAGAAAAGAGATATGAAAAATATTGTGGGTGCATTAGCTATGGAGAAGTCTTAGGGGAAGGCCAAAGTTTTGCTTAAGGCAGTACATCCTGCTTATACTCAATATATTTACAGAATTTGTGGAAGACCCAAAGAAACATAAAGGTCTGAATGGTGGAAAAATATTCTCCTTCTGCACTCTGAGTGTGTTTCAGTGTTAGAGCAGAGATAACAGCTAGAGGCAGGAGGACAATAAAGTCCTCTGGTCAGGTCTGTTAGTCTTCCTTGAGACTGCCAGCAGGACTGTTACTAAGATGGTGGTTCTCAGCTGCAAGTCAGCGTGGTACCGCATGGCAGCATTTCACCCTGGAGGGAAACCTAGCCAGGCTCCTGGCTGCTGCTCCTTTAGGAAGGCTGTGTTGTTGCCTTGGCAGTCAGGAAAGAAAATCTTTTCATCCCTTTAATTTATTTCTGTCACATTCTGGAAAGCTGCACCACAAATGACATTGCTTTGGCTGGTTTCTTTAGCAGTATACCACAGTGTTCAAAATGCTGTTTGTGCAAGAGTCCCTCATATACCAAGAACCATACAAAATTAAGAAATAGTCTTGAGTAGGGCTGTTTTCAGACAACTGAGTTTCTGTGACCAATTTACCCACTGTTGAGAATGGAGAGAATGATATTCCCATGGCAAAGCTCCTGGAGATCTACAGATAAAACCATCTATATGATATTTGACATTGCTATCAATATAATTGCTGTTAGCAGTGCATGGACTTCATGTGCTGTGAAATGATTGCAAACCAAACTGGTACAAGCCACATTTAAATCTAGTAGGAGGAAAACAAGAAAGAAGTCTGATTCCTTGTTAAGGGAAGTCTCTGGCAGCTGAACCTTCGTGATGATTGATATAACGATTGAAGATGCCAGCATTGGCAGCTCTCTTCATTGCTCTCCAGCAAAGTCAGCTCTCACTCAGCAGAGCTGGCAGATCTGCATCCTGCCTGTGCCTCAGGTGCCATGGTTCACATTTTGATGTTCTGAAGTCCAGAGTCACCATTTGTCATATTAAGGTACCCAAAGTGTAGAGAAGAGTACCTTTGTGCTAAGATTTTGGCTCATAGGCAAATGTCACATTCTGCCCTCTCCCTCATAAGAATGGAAACCTCTGGCTTTGGTTATTGTCAGACCAGAAGGGTCAGTAGCATCTGCATCAGTCCTGACTGGATTTTCCAGAGCTCGTCAGATTTAAAAGGAGTTCTAAAAGGGACTTTACTTAAATCAGCACAACTTCCCTGTATAGATATGGCCAGAGTTTCTTGCAGTACTGACCTAAAAAGGAAGCAGTAAAAACAATTTTTACTAGAGTTCCCCCAGTCGCCACAGAGCCCTGGCTTCTGTATTCTTTTCTTTTTTTCCTGAAGAGCTGGAAAATATGTCTGTTTTCTTCTAAAAAGGACAAACTACATGTAGATTTCAAACTACATTTTCCCATCTCGGAGTTCATACAGTCACAGTTTCTGAGGGTTAAATCCCTTCTTTTAAAAGGCAGAAAGGGTGGGTGAAAAATCCAGAGTTTCATTGCAAAAACATTCTCACCGTCGGACTACGCTGGATCCTGTGTTCTGCCAATGACCAGGGCCAACAAAAATGATACAGCCAGCAGGAAGATGAACCAATACACAGACTGTATTGTATACAAAAAGGACATTCCATGAATGATTGCTGGGGGTACAAACAGGTCAATTAGCTGGTACATAATTGATGCCACCCCCAACAATCCCACAAAAAATGTGACTCGGCCCACAACAGGCAGTATAAACAGAGACCTGAGGTTGCCCATAGTTGGCATGGGAAACAGCCAGACCAGCCAGTTAATACATAAGAGAAAGGTGCCCACATGGCAACTCTCACCTGATCCACCTGCATTCATAAAGGTCTAAACAGACTGGTGCTCAGCTCCAGGGAGAGTCAGGAGGTCTGCCCTGAACCAGGAAGCTCTGGGGAGTGCACTCCACAGACAGACACTCCTGACTCCCTGCCAGTGGTCACAGCTTTTATCCCCCAGCAGACCCCTCCATGCGGGACCCCTGGGGCTCATTTCCCCCCTGCGGCCCCCCCCAGGGGGCCCGGCCGCACCCTGGGGGGAAGCTATAAGGCAAACTCACCACCTCTTTATGAAGGGCTGTGGGAATCACCCATATGGCAACCTTAATTCAGGGCTCGGGGTTCAGACCCCAGCATTTCAATCCCGACAATGAATCTGGTCTGTGCTGAGATTTTCAAGAGGGTCCCAAGATGCCAAAAGCAGTGCCATGACACAGTGATGAAGAGGCCACTATTCCAAGTGCCTAAGTAATTGATGGATAGCAGAGTGCTACTTCTCATCTCTGGCCATGAGGAAAGGCACACTGACCACTGCTGCTGTGCTTTCCCAGACATGTATGGGAAGTGAAAGGCTGATGGCCGGCTTCGAGGGGTGGGGAAGGTAATTCAGGCTGGAGGTTGTTGCAGCATGAACAGAGCATTCCCACCGATGGATGCTGTGGAGTGGGGAGGTGATGGGGAGAGGGGGGTGGTGGGAGCTGGGTGAGAGGAGAGGGAAGGCAATGGAGTGCACGTGGTGTGCAGCTGGAGCAGCAGCAGAGAGCTCTGAGACCTCAGAAAGGATCTGGGAGAAGTGTGCAGGAAAGGGGAAATAGAAATGCAAACAGAGAGATTTGCACTAAACATGGAACAAGAGATGCATGGAGGCAGAAGAGGAAGACGAGCATTTGTTTTGGCTGCTTAAGCAACAAAGTTGTACTTATGGATGCTGGCAGTAGTCACTATACCCATCAGTCTTGGTAACAGACATTGGACAAGTGCTGACAATAAACAAAACATTTGTAACTATTCCAAGCCAACTGAACTGGTTAACCTAATGGTTCAGAGGAAGTTGTGATGGGATAATCCATTTTTTATTGTAACCACAGTTACAACAATAGCTCTAATCACCTTGCCCTCTGCGCATCTCTCAAAAACTATTCAGGTAGGTTTTATTACCCTCAATTAACTGTGCTCCCCGAAATGGAAAGACTCTAAGATCACCATGAAAAAGGTCAAAATATTTCCTCTTAAATATTTCCTTGCTGAGAAATTATATTTTAGCAAAAATCAGTCCTTGCATTTGGGAATTTGTCATTTCCAGGAAAAAGTCCATTTTTATATGGGAAACAGTAAAACCTGAAACATTGTGTGAATTTCATTTTTCATTTTATTCCTCTTTATGAAAAAGTTTCTTCAAAGCTATGGGTAAATCAAGGAACAATGTGTACTCAGGGTTGAGAAATGGAAGTAGAGATGCTCATATTATAGATCAGGGTAGTTTAAAGGGTTGTGAGGAACAATATGCTGCAACAGTGATCCAAATTTCCACATTGTTTTGTACACATTGGTCTTCAATGACTTGCCCAGACTTTGCTGACTGCATTCTGTGAGGGCACCATCAGGTCATGTTTCATTTTCTTTTTCCTATTGCAGCTTTCAAAGCCCCCTCAGCTTCAGTGAAGTTATGGAGAAGGTAAAAAAAAAAAAAAAGGCAGTTTAACAGTGGCCCTAAGGAAAAAAATACTCCTTGAAAGAATTCTGCATGTGAATCACATTTTCACTGGCAGAAAGAGGAGGGAGAATGGGTGCTGCCACCATTACAAACTGAAAATGGAGGCTTCAGTGCTTGAAGATTATATATATACGCTCACACGCTCTCACATGCACAAAAGCACAGTCCCCTAATGTCTACTAGACCACGCAGCCACCTGCCCTCTCAGATAGATTTCAAATTCATAACTGATTTAAGGTGGCTTTCTTGCTGAGGGGTAATAGTAGCGTATCTTTTCATGGGCGAAATTGTTATTCATATTTTCATTTGTTTAGAGAATTTCTTAGAGGCTTTACAGAAAGTAGAAATGGGTCCGTATCAGCATGAGAAACACTCAGACTTTGTGAATATTTTAATATCTGACTGAAGATTATAGGTGGGAGATTTTATATTGAAAAGTCCTTGTTAGGGCAGCACAAAATCCCCAGGGGACTGGTTATCTAAAATAATCAAAATTCAAGGCTAAGGATTCATTAATGTTTTCAAGGACAACATTTTCAATGGAGAAAATAGCCTCATTGTGAGAAGCACCAAATATGCATAATCATTCTCTGCTACCTCAACGTTTCTTGGCAGACTATCACAGCAAAAGCAATTTTTATTTTGAGGTTTTTGTCTTCCCTTTAACTTCTTCCATTTTTATGTTTCCTTCCTTTTGATTTCCTGGCATTTGCAGGAAAATTTGGGTGACTGGCTGTTAACCTGAATTCTTTCTGGGACAGGACGTACTTCTTCACAATGAGTATTGGGTACCTTTTGAGATTAATTCCCCTTTCTGAGAAAGAAATTCTCCATTCTAAACTCCCATAACTAGAGACTGTGTAACTGGAATTGATTCTCAAAACGGAAAAGAGAAAGAGAAAGAACTGTGAAACGGAAATCACTTAGAGGGGGAATCTTTTTTAGAATTTTTAGACCTTCCAGGTAAAGTCCAACCCCAGGAGGCTGATGGTGTTTAGGGTTTTGCCAATCTTTTTTCATTCTGGGACAACAGCTAAAACTAGAAGCCTTTACAGGAGATGTTACTGTCAGAGCAGTGTCACTCTAACCAATATGGCTGCTTCCTCTGTCCTTCCTTGCTTGCCTGGAAGTTCCTGGCTTGCGAGATGATGGCGTAAATGTAGAAAAGAGGCAGAAGTTGGTGGGAAATTAGTGAATCAGTTGCCGAATGTGCTGTTGTCACACAGCAGGAAGGCCAACGCCTTCAGCACCCGGTTCCTTTGCTCCCTGGTGAAAGCGTGGCTTTTTACCGTTTCATATTGTCCTTTTAAGGCCAGGACTGGTGCTGGCATTGCCAGAGCTCTCCCTTGGATCACTGTCCACTTTAGATGACCCTGGTTTGCCAGCTCTCTGGCAAGAGTGGCTGCCAGCAGGACTGGCCATAGGAAGGCTAGCATCCCCTGAGCAGTGCACATAACCCATGACTACTCTTTGCTTCAAATCCACTGGACAGTAAGCTTCTGCACTTCTGCAGCACCACTCACTGCCATGGCCAAATATTCAGGGTGGCAGTGTGTGACTGGCTTGCTTTTCAATCATGTTTCCTTCTTGTCATTCAGGTGGTGTTCTTGGGGGAGCTTGGCTGGAGGTGGGCACATCTGGGACAGCAGGCTGCCTGCTCCCGTGTGGACAACTAAGTGAATCAATGTTGGTTTAACCTTCGCCACAGGAGTGGGAAATACGCTGTTCTTTAGTCAGACATGGGGTCAGAGATGTTTCTTTCTCTGATTATGAAACAGAGAGCATTACAGTCACCACCCGTATTTCCTGATAAGAGCAATACTGGGATATGTTGTCAGATACCTCTCATTGGGAAAAGAGGTGCTGTCACATTTATCACACTCCCCCAAAAGTAGCATCCAGAGCATAAGCAAGACACCTGCCTTGTGCTTCCTCCCAGGTCAGAGTGCCCAGGGGAGCTCTGGGTCACATACCAGTGGACCGACCCCTCTGCTGCAGACGATCACAGTAGCGGGGTGCCAGGCACCAGCAAACCACTGAGGCTCTGTCACCCAAAAATGCTCCTGTGAGTCATGTGGATCTCCAAGCTGCAGATGAGATCTGGGTATCCTAAGAAGGAATCTACACCATGTTCTCTCTGAGAGAGGGATACAGCACGTCGATGCCGTATTATACAAGTGCATAGTATGCCTGTGGGATGTGGGTTTCAGCTGTGGAAGTCTGATGAGATAGGGCTGACCAGAGTCACTTTGCCTCCATCAATGGCATTGATCCAGAGCTTCTGAGTCAAACCTTGGAGAAAGACTGTGGGGAAGAGCCAGCATCAGGAGCCAGCACAGGGTGTGCAGAAAGCATGCTGCAGTTTTGATTTGTCTCTTTTGGGACGAACAGCCCAAAGCCTTGGCCCCTTATCTTCATTCTCACCCTTCTCTTTGGGCTCACTCTCTGCACTCCTGCCCTTTCCCTCTTTACAAATCCTTTCTATCCTTTCGTGCTTCCTTCTTGTGATTGTCTTTCTATCTCACTGATGTTTCTGTTGTGGGTATGACACTCTTCCCTTTGCCTGGCATCCGTCTGGTCTAGCAGAGCTCTGCCACAGCGAGCCCTCTGCTTCTGCACAACTGCTCTGAACTTGATGTTGCATCTAAGCAGTGAGAAAGTTGGTGGATCCAACTTTCCTCCTCTGGACACACTCCAAGGGGTCCATGTCCTTCTTGTGTTGGGGGCTCCAGACCTGGACACATCCAGATCCATATGGATCCAAATCCATATGTCCCTCATGGGTATGCAACTATCTGGGCTGTGGTTTAGTTTGGTAGTTATGATATTTTGATTGTGTGATCCATAGAATTTCTTCTTCCACTCACTCTGGGCTCTCTGCAATGGCCTTCAGGGATCCTGGGCTTTATCTGTAGCTCATGCCTCCCTCTGACTTGGTTGTTGTATGCATTTACATACCCTCCCCCACAAAAATATATACTGGAAATAGGAGCTGTAGCATCTTCACCACAGACAGATGGGGTGCATGTATGGAAAAGGGCCCACAGAAGCAGCAGCCTGGGACTCCTTGATATAAGGCAGCTTTCTGTCTTCTGGGTGCATCATTCTCAGGATCTGGCCAATGCCTCAATGCAAGGTGATGGCTTTGTTTCAAACCAACTGGGCAGCAGCACAAATGTCTCCTGCCCCCCCAGGCCCTCCTGCGAGCACAAAGCTCTGTCAAATCACTCCCCCCCTCCCTTCGACTGACCTACACACATCAGTTCTGCTGTGAACAAATGCCAACAGGTGATGACATTCCATTTGACCAGCAGTGAGGGCTTCTCTCTAATTATAATCTCTGGTGTGGCACTGGTCATTTTTACTGCTCCATTTATATAGGGTGGCACTTTACGGGTACGTTTCTAGTCATGAAGATGATATGAGTAAAGAGATGGATATAGAAAGAAGCAAAGAGATCAGAATGATAAGACTGGTATATATTATTCTTTTTTTTTTTTTTTAAATAAATTCTCTTGAATCACATGTCTATATATGGACATACCTCTCGTTCTTCAGGGAGAAGTTCTGCCCACACAGAGAGGAGCTCTGTGTTGCACTTTAAAATAGGCACCACTAAATATTGTTTGCAAGGCAGAACGTCTTCTCAAAAAGAAAGCATATAAAACCATATTCCCATTGTTAGCCCTGCCCGTTTCCATGTGGTAAATACTGAAAAAAGGGAAGGTGTGCCCTCTGACAATGTTCCTTGGCACAAGTGGTGCTTTACCTTCCAGGCAGTCATCTTGAAAGCGAAAGTTTTCCCTGTTAATGGAAGTAGCACTGCGGTTACTTAATTACAGCAAGCAAATGTCTGTGAAAGCAAACAAAGTAGAAAGACCCTTTCATCAGTAGCTAAGTTACACCAGTAACTGCAAGTTAATGTTCCTGCAGGTAATAAACATATAATGAGCAATTATATTTGGAAGGCAGCAACACTGTAGCTGGTGATGTCATGAAATATTGACAACTCTTGCTGTCTCCTAAAGAAAAGAGAAAGGCGCCATAGGTTCTGATGCTGTGTCAAATATATTTTCATCAAGGCATGTGTGATCACTGCCCCAGCCAGCTGGTGCCAGTGGCTATGCTTGTCCTGCTCAGTGCTGGAGCTCAGTGACTGCGACCAGGTCTCAGCAGGCTTGCCCCGGCCCTCCTCTCAGCTCCATGCAGTGCAGCTGAGGCTTTAGGACATAATCAAAGTTTCGTCAGTGTTTTCTCAGTTGAAAATGCCTGAGGCACTGAGAGAGTTGCATTGCAGCCCACTGCAGAGATACTTTAATGGTGTGAAGCTGAGAGTACCTCCAGGGTGCTGTATGGCACGCCATGTGGGGTTGAGGTCATGGGGAAGCTGGTGCCCTGGGGTGCTGGTGTGGGACAGTGCTGGAAGATGATGTGCCATGAAGGATGGCAAACCACGGCCTCTTCAAGGCCATCCTGGGGTGAACAGTTCTCCCCACTGTTTGTTTCAGAGGGAAGCAGCTGCCCTATTCCTAAGGGATTTGTAAATGAGCTGCTGCTTCTCCATGGTGGATAAGCAGGGGCCTAGGAGTCATGTGGGGCTGAGTTAGCTTGCAGGCTAGATGAGGCTATGACAGCATAGCCAGAACAGCATCCTTTTTTTACAGATTTCATCATACGTACCAGAGATGTTATCTTGCAGTAAAGGCCAAGATCTAGAAGACTTCCTGGAAACTACACTGTGACCCCAGTTCTCATTGACTCAGGGATGCAAGAGAGGCTGTCATTTTGCTGAGGCCTAGAAGCAATTTTATATTACTTAAAGTACAGCATAGCTGTCTGGGATGCTGTTGAAAAGGTAGGTCTCACTCCTCATCCCTCACTGGTGTTTCTGCTGCTTTCCCAGTGTCACCTAGTGACTAGATGGCCAGACACTGAGCTGGAGCCACCTGCAGACCTGCCAGAAAGAGAACACAATAACCAGAGACTGACAGGTCTCACCAAGCTGCCCCTTTGAAGAGCAGCCCCCAGTCCTCAGTCACAGGAGGAAAAGAGCCAGCAGGGTTGTCCTGGACCCAGCTGCATGCCCAGCCCTGCTCTCTCCCACATCACTCCTGGAATTTCCCCTCCTCTCAGCTCATGGTGATACGGTACGTGGTAGGTGTCTTGTAGCCGTCGGGTACAGGGAAGCATCAGGATGCAGCAGGGAGGACTGGGAAGTTTGACCATTGCTGGCCCACTTCCCAGGGACAAGCAGGAAAATTGGAATGACTCAACTAAAACTACAAACTCGTCCACAGAAATGAAAGCAACTTAGCTGCTCCCCACCCCTTCAGAAGGCACCAAGCATGCTTTTACTTGTAGAAATGGAGTTCACACCTTTAGCAGAGTCTTCTTACCTTTCTTGAGAGTCAGACTAGTCCTGGTTAGACAAACCTGCAGTGATTACCAGATGGAAAGCAAGAAGCTCGGTTAGTGTCAGTGTAAATAAGGCCGACAGACACCTCATCAGTGTGGGCAACAATCTTCAGCTAACGAGCCATGCCTAGGGCTACTGGCTGAGAGGGGAATTTTGGTAATGTGCCTTTTGACAAAGGAATCTGAACAAAAAAGGACTGCCAGATTTGAGTGAAAAAGCACCAAATGGCAGTCACTTGGCCACACAGGCACTTTCGGATGCTAGATTTCTAGATACTCAGAAATAACTGTAAGAAATGCAGCTTAAGGGTCCCAGGTTTGGTAAGGACTGACAGGCACTCTTGTGTTTTGTTTTTCCTGGGGCAAGTCGGGAATAAGTGTCCATTGGGACCGACCATACAATAAGCTTGTCACTAAGAAGAAAGTCCTATCTGGGCTGTAACAGAAAAAAGGCCAAAAAATGTAGTTTAAAGAATTAGTTTTGAGAATCAGTCCTTAGGTCATGGACTGACACCTCTGGTTCCAGCTGTGCTACATATTGACCACAGCTTTAGTCTAAAGCTTTAGGGCTTTAATCTAATGTCAGAAAAGGAGCTTATCTAAACTGAACTCACTGCACCATGAACTGGGGAAAAACATATTTACACAAGGATTTCTACTTTGTGCATTCCTGCAAGAAAAATACATTTCTACCAGCTGATGGAAAACACCCCAGGAAAACACCAATGGCAGCTTCCCCTTCAGCTATCAACACAGTGCCAGGGTACAGCTGGCCTGAATGATACCTGTCCCAATAGTTGTCCAGCCATTATCTTATCATCCACTTTCTTCATAAAGTAGTGATTGATCTGGTGACAAGTTTCACCTACTCGGTCCAAGATAATTTCCTATCCCCTTCAGTCCCTTTTTCTAAATTGCCAACAGTTTTTGAAACCTCTTTGCTTCCTTCCCAGCTTCAGAAGAAGGGAAATAAATGGAGCCAATGATCTAAACCTCCCTTTCCCTGCCAAGACCAGGAAGGGTGTCCTCAGTCTCAGCTTGCAGAAAGAAAAAGCTAAGGGATTCTAGCTACAGGGCAGCCACAGGACCTGGATGTTGAGGTTGGGAATATCATCCAGGAGCAACAGAGAGCTGAAATGCCATGTAAAGGATCTCAGGAACACATATTAGAAGTGAGTTGGGTTGGCAAACCAGCTTCCATCCTTGATGTCGGTGCAAAAATCCAGCATGAATCAAGGGAGCAGCATCTGAAGACCACAAGGAAGATAAAGAGGGCAGAGATACTGACGTAAAACAAACACACAAAGCCTGTGAAAATGCAGGATGTCTTTGAAACACATCAGGGCTGGCCCTAAGGCAAATGTAAAAGGAGGGAGCCAGCTGCAGTGCAATCCTGTCTGCTTTCTTTTTAGATGTGTGGGCTTTTCTTCTGATTTTCTTGCAAAGTATCTTGCTGCCCTGGTTTTGGCTGAGATAGAGCTAAATTATCTTCTTAGTAGCTAGAACAGTGCAGTGTTTTGTATTCAGTAGGGGATCTGGTATGGGAAGAATGTTGATAAAACTGATGATTTTAGTTGCTGCTAAGAAATCAAGGACTTCTCAACTTCCCATGTCTTGCTAGAGTACAGGTACATATGAAGCTGGGAGGGAGCACAGCCAGAGCAACAGACCCAAACTGACCAATGGAATATTCCATATCATACAACCCCATGCTCAGTATATAGACAAAGGTTTGCCAGGAATTTTGCTCTCTCTCTTCTAGGACTGCAGTTTCAGGGCTATGTCTCCTCCAGGACTGCTAGCCAATAATGGCTTGGGCATTGGCCAGTGAGTGGTGAGCAATTGCATTGTGCATCACTCGTTTGTGTATTCTATTATTAATATTATTATTATTTTAATTTTGAGTATATATTTTTTATTTCAACCTATAAGTCTCCTTACCTTTACCCCTCCAATTCTCTTTCCCATCCCTGAGGTGGGAGAGGGTGAGAAAGTGGCTGCATGGCTTTTGGCTTCTGGTCGGGTTTAAACAATGGCACTTGTCCAAATGTGTAAAAATACTCCTTTTGTACTTGTCACCTCTGCATTCCAGTTTTCTGCAAGATGCTCTTTAGTTCTTAATCTGAAATCCTGAGGAAAATTCACTGCTTCTTTGATCACAGCTTTTTATAAGAAGTTCTGTAGGAACCATCTCTATAAGCTGCTATGTAACAACAGTCTCTGGAGCCACAAGCAGTGCCTGCCTCCTGTAGGATTTCTTCACCTTCAAGAGTGATGCAAGGGTACTTGCAATTACTACTGTGTTCCCTTGCTGGAACCACACCTATAAGCTCCCTTTACTTAAAATGATGGGCTTGCAAGAAATCCCTCTACTGCTCCTTCCCAGCTCTCGTTAGCCCCAGGCTCAAGCCTGTTCCAGCCCTGAGCTGATTCCCTGCTGACCTCCCATCTGAGCTGTCAACCCTGACTTCCATCTTGGTGGGAAAATAGATTTCCTTGATGCTGCTGGGGGGTGGGGAAAATATGCACATGAAATTCCAGGAATGTGGCTTTCCCCTCCTGTCAAGGCTGCTGTTCATCAGTTCTCCAGTCACTGTTACCACACCAAAGTTTTTCACTTGCTGTGGAAGGATATTGCAGCTGGTCTAAAACTGATATGCAAATTTTGCTGATCTAAGCAAAATCTGCATTCATGATGTACAGAGGAAAAATATATGGAAATAAAAGGATCTGTTTTAAACAGTGCAAAAAGTATGGGAAACAAATGTAGGATGGAGGAAGAGGAAATTCCAGACACAAAGTCTTACAATATTCTGCTGCTCTGTAGAAATCCTGTGCTTCCCTGAAAAATGCTCTACAAGGCATTGCCCTAGAGAGCAGCAGGTTTCCAAACTTGGGCTCTCACAGGTGCTGAGAGGGCCCAGCACTGCCAAAGTACTCAGATGTGCACTCTTGCCGGTGACAGAGCCTTTGAGCATGCTGTGCACCCAGCTTGGTGCAATGTACCAAAATAAATAACCAGAATCACAGGTAGAAATGCCTGAGGTAAATAAACCTGTACACTCATTTATACGTAAAATCTTCCCAGCAATATTATGTCAATTGGAAGTCTGGTGTGTGGGTTTGTGTTTTTTTTTTTTTTGTTTTTTTTTTTTTTTGTCTTACATATTTATGCCACTAAAACCACTACCATAGATTCAGTTTTATCACTGTAAATTGCTTTTTACTCAGATTTGCTTCCCATAATTAAATACACTGTTGATCTTTTTCCATACTAGATATAGATACACTCAGAAGCGTATCCTGTAGAGTATTTGACCATCTTCAGAGTTTAGAAGCAATGGTAGCAAAATCTGTCCATTTTTTTTGACAGGAAGCCAAGTTATTTGCCTAAGTTATTATGAGAGCCTGTCATCTAGGCAGACTGGCACATTCATTGTAAAACTGTGATGCAAAAGGATTTGTTCAAGTATTTATATACTTGAATTTCTATATAGCTTAAATGGGAAAACACAGACAGAGCTTTCTGGTGAAGATCCCACATTACAGTCCTGAGTGATTCCCACAGTGACAGAGAGTGAGGAAAGAAGGGAAGACTGGGAGACAAGCACCAGAAAAGGCTGGAGTCCTGGGCCCAGGGTTCCATGACCACTAGTGCCTGCATAGACAGATCAAGATGCCTGTTAATGAGTGTTTGGCTGTCAGGTTTAGCTAAGAGAGAGGTGGTCAGAGGCTCAGCAAAGTATCGCTTGGAGGCTCCAGACTGGAGATCATGTAAAGCCCATTTGCCAGTGAGCTGAAGGGAAAGGACTGGAATTCTTCACTGGAAAACCAAGAGAAATCAAGGCTGTTATTCTTTAAGAGGGACACCCATTTTTAATATGAAGGAAAAAGACCGAGGAAGGTGAGTGTGAAGCTACAGTCAGTGGTTTGAGCCAATCTCAGAGCTTGTGGCCACTGAAAGAGGAAGGTCCCACTTCTCCACATGGTGCCTCCCTTCTCTCCTTGACCAGATGGTGCCCATTCCCCTGCCCCACTGGCTTTCAATTCACTATTGTAAATTCAGCCAAAATAAAACCCTGCAGGAAAAAGTCCAGCTAAAAGCCTCAGAAGGATATTTGCTGCATGGTTAGTGAATTGAATTGGCCCAAAGAGGTATCCAGTGATCTGGCACTCCTGGGGCTTGACAAGGGAAGAGCAGGAGCTGGAAAGGACAAGACAACACAAGGGTCCCCCTCCCACAACCCTGAGAGGTGAGATTGGCTCTGTTTCCCTGTGTAACACCAACCTGAGAAGCTGCAGGTAATGAAGGGAGATGAAGCGATAGCCTGGAGTCCCTGGGGGAAATGGCTAGGTGAGAAGGGAAAGGAAGGCAGAATAGAACCACTCGATGAGGAAAAGACTGACTCTGTGCTAGTGGAGGTGCAGGAGCAAGAAAAAATGAAGATGCAGAAATGCTTCAATAAGAGTAAGGAAGAACAAGCAAATGAATTTGTATCAAAGGAAGTCAGCCTGATCTTAAACTCGCTGGAAGTGGTCTTCAGCCCCCGAGGATCACGTTCTGGAGAGGCAGAAGTGAAGACCAAACCAGGGGCTGGGGTAAGTCAGGAGATACTTTGCCATGGGAGAAGGTGTGAAGGAGTCCCAGGTGGGTTAGGAAGAACTGGTAACTTCAAGATTTGGGGAGGGAGAGCTGACAGCAACTAAGTTAACATCTGTGCTGATGGACTGAAGGTTAGGCAAAGGCCACCTGGCAGGTAGTGTGGATCAGGTAGCAGTGCCGGGTGAAGGTAAGAGACAGGACTCAGCAATGCTGGAAGGAGCATAACCCTTCAAGAAAAGCAAGTATCCTAAATGTCAGATGTGGTGTGTGGGAGGGCTGGACTGCGGTGAAAGGAAGTGTGACAGTGTGAGGACAAAGAAATAAACAGCTAAGCAATTACAGGGGAAAGCAGCAAAATGTTGATGTTATGAGAAGCTTAGAGAAAGACAGCGGTCAAAGACAGAGGGAGGTCATTGGGGTGAGGGGAAAGGAGATGACAGAAAGAGGAGGGGGTGATGTGGAATAGAAGATAAAATGGGAAGAAGAGGCAAATGCAGATGTACTTGACAGTTATATCAAGAGACTGCAGCACCATAATTAACACTGTCTTAGCCTTTGGCATATGAGAAGTGATATGCACTGCATGTAGTCCCAGTCTGATCCTGTGCTCCTGACTCCAAGGCTTTTGTCCCTACCTGTTTCATGCATCTCCCTGTTTTCTTTTGGTGCCTGATCCATCTTCTTTCAGGTAGGCATCTGACGTATGCATATTGCCTGAGCCTAGGAGAACAAAGCAGGATCCTCCAGGAATGTTAGCACCCTTACTCTCAGCTCTGATGCTTAAATCTAGTAGCAGTCTGTACCAAACTTGAGCAGGGATCTTTCTGAAGTCCTGATACTGAACATGCCCAGTGCAAACTGTCCTTGGGGAAGCTCCAACTAGCTTATTCCTGAGAATGTGCAAACTGAAATTTCTCCAAAAGTTTTTATATCTTTACTAAATTTGGGCAGATTGTTCCAAGAACAGCTAAACTCCCTTCTCTGTCTGAAAGCCATCTCTCTGCTAAATGCAAAGCTCTGCTCCAGCATGTTGGGGCACTGCAGCTTTGCCAAAATAAGATGTCTGCCAAAATTCTGGGCTAAACAGTGTTCATTCCCCAGTCTCAGTCTTGTAAATTATTTTGGCTGCAGTTTCCTCCTGCTCCTAAGAAAACCTCATCCTGAAGCAGCCACTTGGGCATGAAAAATTTTGGCCTGACTGCACTCTCTTACAATGAGCAGCGTGAAGTACCACTGATCTTCTGCGGACGTCTTTCCCCACCGCCTCATGGCTTCGCTCTTCTGCATGGAAGAAGTCTGTCCTCTCTCCTATCAGGGCTCTGTCACACTGAGTGTCTTTCCTTCAAAACTCTGCACTCCAGAGTGCATATGCTTGTCAGATTTCTACACCATCTCTCATCCTGTACCCCCACAATGTCAGGCAACAACTTGCCCAAGGCTGGTAACAGCAGCATGGCATCTGTGTGCCAGTGATGGGCTATGAGCAGATGCTGTACAATGAAGGGAAAGACAGCCCTCAGACCTCTGGCCTGCAATGAATAAATACAGATGAAATGTGAAGGAAAGCAACAGAGACATTCTCTTCTCTTGTCTGTGCCACGTGTGGGCACCCCAGCGGTGTGTGGCACAGGGAGGGGTATCGGCGTTATCCAGCCTCAGGTGGCAGCTGGAACTAGAAGACTGGCTGCCTGATTGGTGGGAAAAAACAGGACTTAGGTCTTAGCACAGTTTCTCCTCTGACTGTGGGGTGGGGGTGGGGACTCAGGTCCCAGCTTAGGGCTGCTACATCACTTAGGTGCTTGAAAGTCGATATCAGCAATCCTCTATCTTGTTTGCAGCACAGGTGGGAGCAGGGGAGCAGCTCAGAGTGCATGTGGTTGAGGATGAAATAAACATCAAATGAACACCTTTATTTACAGGCTGCAGAGGCCCAGGTGCCCCAGGCTTGGGGGTTTGGCTGTGCTAGGCATGGCTCAGGCAACAAACAAAAATCCAGCCATCATGGTGTAGCACTGCCCTTCCTGCTGCCCTCTCCGCTGCCCTCCCCTCCCACTATCCTTTGTTCTTCGCTTTGTATTGCCTGTCCTTTCCCTCCTCGGCTCTAACCCATATTCCCACACATCCATCTTTTCCTTCAGGGAGTGTCCAGGGGCTGCCATAAGAAGAAGCCCTGTGAAACGTTGCCTACTTGGTGTGCTCCTTTGTGCCCGCTGGGTACCTGCCATGGGAAGGGCTGTGGTGCAGAGAGGCAGTTTCTACTCTCTGCTGGAACTTCATTTATCTTCTAAAAAAGTCCTCAGAAACACCTCAGGTTTATACCCATCTGATGCTAAACTGACCTTGTGGAGCCTAGAAATCTGCACCAAGACCATGCTGTGAAAACACAGCTTTTGCTGCCTTTACCACAAACTAGTTGGTTTCTATGGTTTTATCTAGGAGAGCAACCAGGTGCCTCTTCCAGGGCTGCTCAGACCTCCAGAGACCGCCTGCGGCGACACGGGGCATCGCAGGCTGTGGGTTACTTCATTCTGCAATGCAAGGGCACAAGGAAAACTGGAACTTTTCCCCAGCCGGAGGTCTGAGCTGGACCCAGCCCCTCTGCCTGGAGCCAAAAGTCAGTGTCACCTTCTGTAGGGCAAGCCTGAAGCTTCACAAGACCTTGGAGGTGTCTGGGTCAGGGCAGTGCCTTCGGTGCTGAACTGGTCGCTTTGCTTGTGGAAGGGAATGAAATTTGCAGCAATGAGTGGGTCTGAAGGACACATAAAAGCCCTAACGTTTGTTTGTCAGGGACTCAAATTTCCCTCCATCGCTCAGAGGTGCAAAGGCCATCCCTGGCTGTTTCCCAGCACAGTGGCATCAAAAGCACAGCCCTGCTGGTCTTCCCTGCTCATCCTCAACAGGACTCTGGGGTGGGTAGGGAAGAGAGGGGAGGGAGGAGGATGCAGTGCCTGGCTAGGGGGACTGGGGACTGGTAGGGACCAGGGGAGTGTGCAGAGAAGGGGGAACAGGGCACACAGGAGGTAGAGAAGGATGTGAAGGATTAGGGAGAGGGGTCATTGTGGGGCCCTAGAAAAGGCAGTTGGGGAAGGAAAGCACGTGTGGAGTGGAGAAGAGCTCCAGGGAGCCTCTGAAGGACACAGCAAACCTAGGGAGGAGGGAGGCACTCCCAGCTCCTTCCATGAGTGGATAATGAACTTGCTGGCAGAAGTGGCTGAGATATGGCCACCTCCAGTACATTTCCTGGAGTCATGCTTATTTACCCAGTCAGCATTCTTTCAGGCAATGAGCTGGGTGCTCTAAGGCCACTAGTGGCCATCGTGCCCTGGTGGCTACTGATGCAGGCTTCTCTATATTTTGGGAATCCCTGGATTTCAGGTCTGCGGGGAAACGCAAGCTCTCAGCTATTTAGGCAGCTTGGAAACACCAGAGTATTCTGCTCTTGGACACAGCAGGGGCAGAGTTCACCTCACTTTGCTTTTCCAAATCTTTGACGCATCAAAACAAGCTGGAAAGCCCACACAGGTCTTTTTTGCCCCCTTGCCTGCAAACCCAGCACCCACGGGCCTGCCACCATAGGACGTGGAGAAGGGGGAGGTGAAAACAAAGAGGTGATTTCCCCCAGTGCTGTTTGCCATTCCAGCTGTGCCGACTTCCCTTTCTGGTGGTGGGAGGGAACTGTGACTTATTTCTTCTGTCAAGAACATGTTCTTCCTCTTCCTACTTCACCTGCAATTTGATTGCTACAGGGTAGTACTTTAAACATTTGTGGAACAAAAGAGACACCTTAAAGTAAGTGTAAATAAATTCTTTCTTTGTGGCTATCAAGTGATAGCTAGCCAGCTAGAGTAATTTCCCTGCACCTCCCAGCTGTGTGAGTCATGGTTATTCATCACAGAAGGAGACTTCGATCTTTCTGGACGTACTTACCGCTTATATAACTGATATAGTTCTTGGATGGACCTCATGTTGATAAAATTTTCCTTCCTTCAGTAAGCAGGAGTCTAAATGTCTAAAATTTTCACTCTGCTGTTGACTAGAAACCTTTTCTTCAGTTGCCTGTGTTTTAGGAAAGGAAATGTTTTCTCTAGTGCAGGCAGAACGAGCTTTGCTTAGGGGCAGGCTCTGATCTCAGCACTGACTCTGTGTGGATGTATCTGGGATCTGACAATGAAGTATCATTGTTAGATGCCAAAGAACCAGGCTGCTCTGCTACCCATAAAATCAGGTTGTTTTTAAGGAGAGCAAAGAGATATTTCATAACAATGAAGACATTTTTTTTCAGGGCTATATTAAGCCACTTTAAAAATAGAAAGTTTGTGCAAAGGCCCATCATGGCTTGCCATGTGCTTCCTGCTATGTCCCTTTGTGCCTGCCTGTCTTGTTAGTGTTCTTCTTTGGCAGCAAAGAACAGTTTTGCCTACATTAAAAAAAAAAAAAAAAAAAAAGGAGGCTGTAGGGGGGCTGTTACTGTCAGGTGGTCCCAGGTCGGTCACAGCCCAGCTCTCCATCAGGGATGCTCTACTGATGAGTGGCCATGTTTAGCCAAAGAGATCAATTAGTGGGCCCATCATCTGCTCACCCATCACCCCCACACTTCCTGGGTGCTCCTTGCAGAGGGAGCTGGATTACTGTCCATCAATAGGGACCCTCAACCACCTGGCTGGAGCGACTGTGGAGTGCTGTGAATATGACATCTGGCTTGGAAGGGCTGCTGGCAGAGGGAGGAGTGAACTGGAAGAGACTGGAAAAAGGAGAAGTTGGTGCAGCGGGCAGAGGTGAGGGCAGAAGCAGACAGGAGGCCCACAGGAAACACTCAGAGAGGGAAAGAAAATGAAAAAAGGAAGAAACAAACAACATAGAAATTATTTAAAGACACAAGACTTGGTGAGATTTAAGGTAAAGAAATTCAAATAATTTCCCAAGGATTGCTTTAGCACCAGCCAATGTACTATTCAGGTGGTGCTCCTGTTGTCCTCACAGGGACACAGGTACCCAAGCTGGCAAGGACTCCCTCCATAAGCCCCCTCCTTGCTAGCTGTTATTCCCAGCATGCCATCCTGTCCGGCAGGAACAATGCCAGTATTCATATTTTTATTCCTGGCAGTGTTGGTAAAGATTATCAGGCACAGCTCTTTCCTCAGCCTGCTTCATGAAGGAGACCTGTGGCAGCCACCCAGGGTTTGTGTCTGGGGAAATTGGAGCATGAGAGATGAAACAACTTACTCAAGGTTATCTGGGAAGGCAGTGCCAGAACCAAGACCAGAGCCCAGAGGTTGAGAGTGCCCTCGTCTGTCCATGAGATAAAAAAAAAGTTGCTTCATGTAACTTCTTTAATAACTCCAGAGTGCATGCAAATGTAGTTCAAGATGCTGGTTATTTGCAGTGCCAGGATCTTTATTTAAAACATAAGTTTCAACATTTGCACTTCAAGCCAAAGGAAACATTCCTCTGATTTGTCAGTTCATTGACAACCAGGCTTCTGAGCAGATACCTTACTGATACCCAGCAAATCCTATTTTAAGTTGACTTGCTCTGAATAACATACTCTAGTGACAGCCACTGCTTCTTCCCAAACTAGCATCCATCCTCCCTCGAGGCAAAAAAAACCCTCCAAGCACCTTAATCATCATCGTCATCATCATCATTATTATTATTTAGTTTGGGGATGTCAGGAGGACTTCCCCTTCAGCAACCTCAAGAAGCCTGCTGGCACCTGATGGGGGATCTGAAGACTATTTACATTCCAGAGGAATATGCTGGGAAAGTCCAGGACTCTCAGGGCTTTGAACATCTCCCATCTGCGGCAGAGCCTGACTGCTGTAACCTGAGGTGGGGCACTGCGCTCAAGTCTCTGAAGCCCTCGTCCAGTTGCAAACCAGCTGCTGGGGGCTGAACAGGCTCAGTCTGTACCACCACCAACAAAGCAAGTGTGCAGGTGCTGGCCAAGCGTGTCTGGCTGCGTTTGTGAGGCTGCACAGCCTGTGGCAAGAAACCTCAGGTTTGCTGTTTGTTTGCACAGACTCAACATTACTATTATTTCACTGCCTGAGATGTTTCACAGTCACAAATATGAAGGCGAAAAAAAAATGTTTTATAGTTCTTCTCTGTCATCCTGTTAACAGAGTGTGTTACCGAAGCGAGACTGTTTTCTTACAGATATGGCCCCCTAATGAAGCAGGACAGACTCAGCGGTGATCACCTTTAACCATAAGTCATTTCAGACCTTTGGGATGCAAGGGAACCTTCATCAGCTCTCTTGCCCACACCACAGCTGACCTTCTGGTTGTGTCTGACCTAGAGAAATTTTTTTTTTTTTTTTTTTTGTGAAAGACAGTAAAGGCCTGTCATCCAGGTGAAATGAGTACAAGTCAGTTGCCTTCAAAGCTGCCTCAGAGACCCTCAGCATTGTTGGAAAAATAGTGCTTTGGTGCCATGCATGTGGGAGCAGCAGCCAGCCTGGATTCCCATAACCCTGACATGGAGCCAGGGCCATTGTCACACACAGCCCAGTCTTCTGGGTGGGTTTATGTCACTCTTAATTACCCCAACCTGGGCTAGGAAAAGAGTAGTAGGGATTTTTAAAACAGTTTCACTCAAGAGATTTCCAAAGGAGCCTGAAAGTGTCTCTGCTGAATGTAACCACAGGAGACAACAGATGAAGAATGAGCGCAGGTGAATAAGTGTATTTTTGGGATTCAGAGAGAGAAGAAAAGATTATTTCATTCCCATTGTTTTGCAAGCCTCTTGAAATGAAGGTCTGGGACTGTCACTACTCTGATGCTACACAAGAAGCAGGCACATCAGCCTCCAGCCAGGACCAAAGCCATGACAGTGGTTAGGGCCAGTTTTGAAGGGCTCTCACATTACCCTTGCCTTGTTCGTACAGAGCGCCAGCAGCTCCTGCCCCACCCCACAGCATGGAGCCTCAGCTCCTGCCTCTATGTGCATGGCCTTGAACACACGGTCTGGCACAGAAATGGGCACAAATGTGGCCCTTGGACCCTGGCCACAGTGTCCCGCAGGTGTCCAGGAAACAGCACGAGTTGAGCAAGTGGTGCTGGCTGCCTGCACAGCTGCAACATGACTTCCCTGAGCTCCTGGCTGGTGCTTGCTGCCCTCATCCCTGCCTCCAAATGGCCACTTGCTGCTCTGATTTACTTTGACCTACTTCTGCCAGATGCCAGCATGGCCTGGGAAAATTTGGGGAACCTCTTACCGGACACAGCATCAACTTGTCAGCTAGATTTCAGCTGTGAAAAACACCCTGTGACTGCCTACTATGAATTGCACTTTGCTCTTTTATTTTTCTTTGTCTGGATGCCACATAGAAGGAAACAGAAATGAGGAAAATGCTAAGTTAGCAGACACAAACCTCCACACTAAGAGTTTAATATGAGTGTCTAAGCAACAGCCCAAACCAATATCAAAATACAAAAGCTTACTGGGGAAGCTGGGTTGTGCCATGGCAATATAACCTTAGACTGGGTGTCAATAGTTTGTTTGTGGATAGTAGGAAACATCAGCATTTCAGGTCGGGCAATAGCTTGTTCAAGATGAGCTAAGGATTATTCCCATCCACCCGGGGTTACTGTAATTTCTCTGAACAAGTTCAGCACGAGCAGGGGGGAAACACCAGCGGGTACAAGGAGTGCTTGACTGCAGCCTCTGCAGTGAGGGCTCCCAGGACTGACACTCAGGGCTTCCAGGCTCAGGGTTCCCAGCCTGTTTCTGAAGTGACTTTAAAGGCAAAGTTTTACATCAAATACTGAATTCAAACTCAGAAGACGTTAAGGTGGCTGCACTCTTACTTATTGTCAAGGAGTCCAGTTAGAGGATAAGATCCCCGATGAGCAGGAAAAGACTTTTCACGAGCTTTCTGAAGTGTTTTGTGCCAAATGAGCTTTCTCAGCATCGTGAGAACTTAAGAAAACTGAAAGACTTCCAGCTTGTCTCCCACCCCAGTGAAAATACATTTTCTTCTCAGAAGCCTACAGGTAACCCCTCCCAACCTCCTCACAGGAGTTAACCAACCCAGCCCTTCTCCAGGCTGAACTCTTATCTCCCCACACAGGAGAAGAGCCAGAGTGCCTCCCAGTGTGCTGGGGCTTTTTCTGTTGCCAGGTGTTTTTTCCTAGAAAGCCCAGAACTAATATATATGGCATGGGTACAGCATAAATGCAGAAAAGTGCAGTCATCAAATGTCTAAGTGAAGTATTTTTTTGCACAAACATCAGAGCAGGCACTGACTGCAGCATTAGGACGTACATGTGCCTGTTCTGGAGAAGAGGTGGCTTTCTGTGGTAGCACACTGGGGCAGAATGTAATCCCAATGGCTGTGGAGGAAAAGGGAGGAGGGAACCTGGGGATTTCTCATCACCAGTCTGCTACCAGTGAATTATTTTGAATCAGTTGCCTTCTCTGGTTGCAGACCCACAAAAAGACTAATGCTTGCATGTGACTGCTTTCTGTCACCAGTGCTGCCCCTTAGCCTGCCTTTTGGCTATGCAGATCAGAAGAGAAGGCGTTAAACCCAGAGTCCATTTTTCATCATGCAAAGCTGGATGGCTGTCCAGGGCCATAGGTCTCTGACTCACACTCTAATCTGCGATGGTTTACAACATTACCACCATCCTCCCTCTTTCTCTCTCCATGCAGAGATGTCTGTACCTCTACTCTGCTGGCTTAAGCTAGTGTGCCAGGTGATAAAATCTAATAAATCAGCTGTGAACTAGGGCAACAGGGTAGTAAATGCACACTCCTGCATGCCTAGCAGGGACTAGTTCCCCAGCATTTGTTTGTCAAAGTCCAAAGGGTTTTCTGTGCCTGCGCTTTGGCTACTCGGATTCATTCTGTTCTTTCCCAAATGTATAATAATTTTGTTTCTTTTCCTTTTTAACCATCAAGGTGAACAGTGACAGCCTTAACAGTTCTTATCTCCCACTACTGTGGTCACCCTATGGTCATAAATAATATAATTTCAAGGGGCATTTCTGCAATCCCCAGAAGTTTTGTCAGCCTTTTCGGCTGGCATGGGTATAGACCCATGAGTAACACTAACAGAGGAGTCTCTGCACCTCAGAGTGTGCCAAGAAGAGTGAAGATCACTAGTCTCAGTGTGGGGTGGCAGGACTGAACCTGCTTAGAGCTGCAGAGATTTCAGGATACAGCAATGACTATTTGTTTATATTACGTAGCTCCAAGTCAGTTACATAAAAAGGCCTTGGCATAATGTTTTCATTTAAAACACTCTGCTGTACAGGAGAGGAAAGAATATGCTGGTTTGGGTTTTGTTGTTGGTTTTTTTTTTTATTCTGTTTGTTTGTTTGTTTGTTTTTTAATTTTTCCCTGGGTAGAATCATATTTGGAAAAGGTATAAAAAGGACCAAATGTTTCTGAAAGGGTGAGCCTCCAGAAAACAGGATCCTGGAAGGTTCAAAGGTGAGTATCCTGGCGCTGCAGGGCACCACTAGAAAATCCACCTCAGTTTTTGCGACTTTGCTGGGAGCCCACTGGGGAGAAATGTGCTTTCAGCCTCAGTATATCACTAGCCCTGTGTCTAAAGGCCATTTGTTTGCTCGGGCTATGAAGCAATGACTTTGAAGAGAGGAAAAGAAAAACCATCTTGGACTTCCCCTTCGATATTTCTATCCAGTTTGCCAATAAGCAGTGGAAGTTTGATACTTCCTTTTATGTCTACAATACAGCACAAAAGTACTCGGTAAACTCCTCTTTCCACTGCAAACAACTCACACAAAAATAGCAGCATAAATTTGAGGGTGATTTCTCCTGGAGATACTCCAGGACAAAAGAGCGTAACTCCCACTCACTAAACCTCCCATGAGACTCACTGTGAGCCACCAGGGGCATTTTCTGTGTGGGTCTGTCACACTGATGGAAAGAATCAGGGGATGAAATAACCTCATGTGAACTGCCACAGGCCTTCTGCTTTAATGTACATCTCTCTGAACATCCCTTAAAATTAAGAAGTAGCTATATGGTATGTTTCCTTAAAGTCTTATATCAGGAAAGGTTTCCTAACTTCTTAATAATTGTTAAAAGAGGGAAAATTTAGAAAGATATTTCCTTAGGTGAAAAATTGAATACATAATAATTTTGTTGTAATTCAGTATAGTGGTCCTGTAGTGAAGAATCAAACAATTTCTGTTAAGACTTGGCAGAGCAGATCCATGCAATCACAAATTCCATGACCCTCAGTTTGGGCCATTAACATAGCTTGCTTATTCTCTCTTTTAAGAAACACACCTAGAGACTGAATATTTTCCCTTGTTATCTCTATAGGGAAAAAAACCAAAAACAAATAAACATTTTAAAGAAACTTAAAAGAGAGAAGGTCCTTTTCTTCTTCACACCTTAACCTCCTTCAAAAAGGAAGAAAAAAAGCTTTTTTCTTCGTTCTGTGTCTTTGTGCCACTTGTTTTGGCTTGAGCTGCAGACCTGTTTCTAACTACTGGATTTGCAAGATGATGACAACATAACTTCTTTTTCAGCACTTCCTTTAGAGATGGTCAGGTTTTCTTCAGATCGTTGAAATTTCATAATCTATTTCACCACTTAAAGGAGAAAAGGCAACTGCTTGTCTCCTGAATATCACCGTTATCATCATTAGACGAATATATCCAAAAAGTTTTGAGCCCTTATCGGGAAACGCTTTCCCTTGTAAAGAATATTTTATAAACATGTTCTCATTATAAATCAGTTTTGTTAGTCTAAGCACAAACATGTTTTGGTAGCCCTGAATGATTATATTTTCATGTAAGTCAAAAACTCTTGACAGCCCCTGCTGTGCAGAAAAAGTAATTTCAAGAAGGAACTTATGTATGTGTCTTTTTGTGTGCGAGTGCATGTCTAAGATCCACATGAAAAAACAAGTAAAATTCTTTTTCACACAAAATTCCCTTGTGCATCAGCCATGGATATGATGACTATTGTATTCAATAAATCACAAACTGTTTTTCCTACCAAAACGCAACTTCCATTTTTGGTGCCAACAGAAGCGGGTACTTTTCAGGCAAGCGGATGATCCTAAGAATTTCCCAGGGAATGCCAAGAGGAAATGGAAGACATTATAATGGGAACCATCAGATTTCTGACCTTAGCCTTGGACTATTCAGAGACATGATTAGATCTCATTTGCTGCCTGACTTCTTTGCTTACCATCAGAGAAAAATAAGTTTCCCATATTACTCATTAACAAAAGAAAACATACTTTTGAGTCATTTTTTTGGACTAGAATGATGTTTGTTCACTTGATTTTGAACCTCGTGCTTTTCATAAAAGTTTGTGGAAATGTTCAGTCGGCCTGGAAATCTTCTCAGAAGAAGCAAAGATATTATTACCACATGTCTCAAGAATCCTGGAATTACCTGACTTTTTGTCAGAGGGGATCCCAAGGGTGACTAACTGGGACAACATGGACATTGAACCACATTTTGAAAGCAGCCTCCTCCCTTTGAAGACCAACACTGACAATATATAATCTCTTCTCATTAACATTTGGGGTTTGTGCCCTAAATAATCATGCTAAAAATGAATGACACTGCCACTGTCAAGTTCTACGGGTGCGTCATATAGTTTTGATCTTTCCTGTGTCCCCATGGGTAGTGTTCATGTGCAGTGGCAGTGGAGAGAGATTTGCAACTATGGGAAATCTGGTATCAGCCTGATCTTCTTCCTGGGAGCAGGATCAGGAAAAACAGTAGTAGGGTGGTAAGTAGTTCTTACCTGCACGTTTGGATTTCTGAGCCTGCAGGCAGTAGTAAGGTATGTCAGACTTGGGCACGGAGTTTGTTGCTATACCATGCTATCAGTTAACAGCTATGAGCAAAATGGCCTTCCCCCAAGTCATGGTCTGACTTGGGAACTGGTGTTATGTTTATTATTATCACAAGTTACAACTGATGGCAAAATGGCATAATATATTAATGAAAGGCTACAAAGGTCTATAACCTATACCAGTAGCTTTGGAAAATAATTTTTCTATATTTTTAAAAGTTATCTGTTGCAATACCTTTGTTCTTATAACCAGGGAGTTTACTAAAATGGACACCTGGATCTGTCAGGGGGGTGTGTGTGTGGTGGTGTAAAACATGGCTTTTTTCAAGATGGGAGAATGGGTATATCAACACTTTGTTTCTGATATTCATTTGCTAAAGGCATACATGAAGATCAAGCCAAGTGAGGGTTAAAGTTCCATACTGAGGAGCTGAAGCAGTATCTCCTTCAGCAATGGGACATACTCAGTGCTGATATCAGTAGTGCCTTCTGACATAACTACAAATTGCCAGAAGAAGTAATTAATTTAGTCAAAGCTATATGTCAAGTCATAATGTCAGATGACTGGCCATAATCAAGGTGGGCCAATGTGTTTGAAGCAAAGTTCACCATAGACCTAACAGGTGTCTTCGCTGCCTGATGTAATACTGTGTGTGCTGTGGAGGCAGACAAAGTGGCAAACATTACGAACTGCTTTTCACCTCAGCTGCTCCCTGAGCCAGGTGGCATTTCTGTGCATTTAGTTTCTCCCTCCTGACCCTTCCTTCATTTCCCCTGCAGCCCTACAACCCCTGATGGCTGAGCTTATGCTGAACATCCTCTGGCTGCAGGGCCATCTCCTTCCCCTTGTCTGAGGACCACAGGTGAGGAGGGAGAAATAAGCACCAAGCCTCACAACCCACAGTTGCCCCTGTGAGGCGAGGTCCAGCGGGTCAGACCCTGCCACTGACAGAGACCAAGAAAGTGCTCACTCTACTTGTCCCCTCCTGTCCACCCACCGCCCTGCTCTGCAGCATGTCCTGGTGTGGCAGTGGGCTTCTGGCAGCCCTGATGCCCAGTACGGCAGTGGGGTAGCCTGGCCACCACAACCACAGGTTCTACAGCCCCTTCTGTGTGCGTTCCCCAACCCAGGGCAACCATGGGACAAGCTTTCACAGCGGCGAGCAGGAGGGACCGAAGCAGTCACACAGCCCAGCTCCCATGTGAGTGAGTCTGTGTACCCGTGCTAAAAAATGTTACATTTTCAGGAACTGGGATCATTTTTCATCGATGCCTGGAGGTATCCACGTAATTTTAGAAAATTCATAGAATCCTCTGCCTCAACTGACCTGATTTTGATTTGTGAATTGGGATTTTTTTTTCCTTGTCAAAACTCTTCTGGGGGTTGCAATGCCCAAATTAGGATGAGAAAGCAAAAGGGACAGTGCATTCCAGTGCTCTTTTTTTTTTTTTTTTCTGGTTATTAATTAGCAGAAGTGAAATATAGGACTTAAGGAAAATGAGTGATTTTTTTTTTTTTTTAATAGAACCCTCATTTCATTAAAAAAAAACCCAATCAATTTCTCCCAGAACAATTTGGAGGGAAATTACAAGGTCTGATGGAAAATTTTTTATTGTCTTTAATACTTCTTCTTAGAAAAACCCTTCTTTCTCATTTCAAACAATTTTGTTTTGCAATGTAAGCTGCTCTAAACACTAAAAAATCTAAAACTGTCTTTTTTTTTTTTTTTTTTCCCCAATGAGCAGAAACATTCCCATTTGGATTTCTATGTCCTGAAGAAGAAAAATTTCAAATTTCTTGACAATGTTAATGAAATGGGAAGGATATGTTCTGTTCCCATAAATGCCCTACCCACGTTACCATTTCAGTGCATGGTGGTGACACTTCATAGTACCTGTCTGATTTCTTCTTATTTGCTCACAAGCTTAATTCCTCTTTATCTCGAAGGACAGAAATGCACAGACCAAGTCTGACCTTGCTGTAATTCTGAATGATGTCATTTTGTCATTGCTGAATTTGGTCCATTGTGATTAGAAGGTGTGCTTATCTGGCAAGGAAATTAGCTTAGCGTATGTGCTTGATTTTAAGCATGCTTTTAATGCTATCCCATTTCAACAAACCACTTAGACACATGTTTAACAGCCCGTGTGCTTGAAGTTAATTAAGTACCTAATTGCTTTTCTGAATGTGGGCCTGAATAGGGATGGACTAAACCATATACTTCAGTTCTCAGTTAAATTGCATCCTGAAAAGCAACCGTTTTCCTAACCCTTCACCTCCCCTTAATCCTTGCTCAATTTATTTCATCCCTGCAACAGCCAACTCATCCCTATGTTTGCGTAACAAAAATCCAGCCGAAATGAGTTGTGGCCTCCTCATGCTAGGTCTAAACATACTTGTAAATAACTGTAATTAAATCCAGAAATCTAGTTATGTGCCATTAATTAGCCTAATGGAGAACTGAAAGAGAAATGTGGTTTCTGAAGGCAGTAAAATTCTGTGCCCTGGAATACACAACACACCAGCCAAAAGCCAGCTCAGTCAAGCCTCTAGGAAATACTAAAACTTGGCAAGACTGGTTTTGTTTTGTTTTGTTTTGTTTTGTTTTGTTTTGTTTTGTTTTGTTTTGTTTTGTTTTCTGGTGGAAAAAAAAGAAAATAAAAGGCAGAAAATACAGATTCACCAGAACTTTTTCAGAAGTGCCACCAGTCACTTTTCTTGGTGGATGGCCAGGCTGCTGATTGGAGAGGACCTGCTGCCCCCAGCAGGCACTCCTTATGGGTGTGGGAGAGTGGGGCTGGGCCACATAGCAAACACCTTGGCCAAACAACACAGAGCAGCAATCCTCCGCCATGGGTTCAGGTAATTTAAAACACATTACCTTTGCCCCACAGGTTTTCTGCCCAAGGAGGGTTGGTGGTGGCTGGCTGAGTGATGGAGGTGGAGTGCTGTGCCCTGCCTGGGCAGTCTCAGCTCTGCTGGGCAGTGCCAGTGTTGGGCACCAGCCTCTGACCCAGTTATTGCTGCATGCAACAGGGAGAAATGCTAGCAGCTAGGCAAGAGGGGAAGAGAAATGTGGAGCAGGGAAGAATTATTTGCTTGGAACATGTTGCCCCAAAAATAACCAAAACACAAAAACCCACAAGAAAGAAAATCAACTGCCACAAACCCTCTGGAACATCTCAGTTCTCCCCAAATGATACAAAACCTCAACAAACATCTCTATCTGTGTTGCTATACAGCCAAATTCCTGCTCACCTGCCAGTCCCAGGCTTTGCGGGAGGGGCATGAGGGCAGCAGGGCGACGCCATTGTGACGAGGGCGCAGCACGGGGTGAAGGAGGCCGTTAATTAATTCAGCCCCTCATTCACGCAGGCGGTGAGTAGCTCCTGCTCACAGATGGTAAATAGTGTGGCGTCAGCCTGCCTGCGTTTCTGTTCTCATGAAATGTTGAAGAACTTTGGGTGAGGTCCCCTCCGGGTCCTTCTGGCACTGGAAGGAGCCTCTGCCGAGGTACCTGCCAAAACTCTTGTGCAGTCCACAGAGACTAAAGGAGGTACCGCTGCCCCTGCTATAAGGCAGGCTATGACAAGTGGGAGATAGCACATACTGGGAAAAAAACACTTCTCTCAAAGACCGTTCCATGTTCAACATGTACTCATTTGAAGAAGATGACCTTTCGTCTTACTGCTTTCAAAGCACATCCCAAATCTTACAGGTGTTTAAGCCTGTTTTATAGCAAGCAACTTTCCCCCTCTTGTGGTTCTCTCAGCAGTCTGGAAGGCTGCCTGGCACCTCCTTCATTTCTTCTAGGAATACCTCTGCTTGCAGAGGCAGCAAGCCTGAGGTTTCATCCACAGTCTCTGGTGAGGACTGACATCTGAAAAACCTGCCTAGACAGGATGAGGCCAATGGATGAGGTTCAACGAGGCCAAGTGCCAGGTCCTACACTTGGGTCACAACAACCCCAATGCAACACTACAGGCTTGGGGAAGGGTGGGTGAAGAGCTGTCCAATAGGAAAGGACCTGAGCATTCTTGCTGACAGCCACTGAATATGAGCCAGCAGTGTGCCCAGGTGGCCAAAAAGGCCAATAGCATCCTGGCTTGTATCAGAAATAGTGTGGCCATCAGGCATAGGGAAGTGAGCGTCACCGGTGAGGCCACACGTCGAGTACTGTGTTCAGTTTTGGGCCCCTCACTACAAGGACATTGAGGGGCCAGAGTATGTCCAAAGAAGAGCAATGAAGCTGGTGAAGGCCCTCAACTGCAAGTATTATGAGGAGCAGCTGCAGGAACTGGGGTTGTTCAGTCTGGAGAAAAGGAGGCTCAGGGGAAACCTTGTCTCCCTCTACAACTACCTGAAAGGATGTTGCAAGGTGGGGATTGGTCTCTTCTCCCATGTAACAACTCACAGAAAAAGAGGAAATGGCTTCAAGTTGTGCCAGAAGGGGTTTAAATTGGATATTACAAAAAAAGTTTCTTCACCAAAAGGGTTGTTAAGCACTGGAACTTGTTGTGTGAGGAAGCTGTGGAGTCACCAATCCTGTAGGTGTTTAAAAGACCATGTATAGATGTGGTACTTAGGGACACAGTTTAGTGGTGACTTGGCATAGCTTGGTTAATGGTTGGACTTGATGATTTTAAAGGTGTTTTCCAACCAGAATGATTCTTTAGTTCTCCAACATTGCACAGCTGGGCTGGGAAAAACAAAGCTCCCTCCGGTCACTGGTAAGACTTAGGACACTTAACTCTCTTCAAGTTTTACACAATATTGAACTGAACCCTACAAAGCTTTGCCAGTACAATGTGTATTCCTACTTGAACTCATTCTGTAATTTATAAAACCTGTTCTTTCATATCTTGTGGCTGACAAATAAATAGTATTTACCCTGTGACATACCTAATGGGTGTGTGTAAAAGATAAAGCTTTCACTAAGTGGAAAAGTTAGCGAGAGGAAGCGTGGATTGTCACGTTACCACTCTGGAAACACCAAAGTGCCCCCAGCCTGTTCATCTTCAGAGAAACTGGCAAATCTGTTGAGTGATTCATAGACACTAAATTATACAAGGAAAAAAAGATGATGGAAACTGCCAGAAGTTGGAAGGGTGGGAAATAGGGTCTTTTGTATTTACAACCAGATAATATCCTACAGTATGACTCTGTAGGCACCAAACTATTATTGGAGCAAATAGCAATTAAGAAATTATATCACTGCAGAATCTTTTGCTATGGCACATGTGTGAAATTTCCTAATACCTCCCAGCCTGTCTGGAAAACTAGCTTGTACCTGAGCCCTTGCAAGATCATGAAGTCTCCACCTCTGGGAAAAAAACCTAGGCTAGTTCCTCGAGCCATATTTTTTTTTGCTACAGCAGTAGTAACCATCACTACTGCTGCCAGAGAAACCTATGGACCACCAAGAGGACCTACTGCACAGGAGGCTGAGGTTCTACCTAGCTCCAGAAGCAGGTGAATGTTAAGACCTATTTTGACTGAAGTGCAATAAGCATCTCTAGAAATGGGGATCATGGAAAAGGATCTTTTTTCCCTGTACTGTGTGCCTCTGTCCCTTGTCTCCACAATTTGCCCACGGGCAGCTGAACTCCTGATCTGGCAGAGACTACAGTTTTCCTGGGCTGTTGGGGAACACTGCTGAAGGCTGCCAGGTGGGGGAGGAGCTGCTGTGTCCATTCCTTCAGCTGGGTACTTCAGAGGGTACAAGCCTGTTGAGGACTTCACCCACTCCTTGAGCTCTGCTCCAGTCTGGTATGAGTTAGACTATGTGCCTGTGTGTATTCTTATGGTCACAGCTTCCTCACAACTGATCTTCCCCCAACACTGTTCTCTTCCTCCAGACCTCTCCCAAAAAGGTTCTTCCTCCTTGGCACAGAAAACCCCAAAGCAGCACATCCCTGTGAGTTAGCAGTGATGGCTGTTGTGCATAACCTGGCTTACAATTCCTCCTAGGGCTCTTGTTCCCTCCTGCAATGGTGCAAAGTCCAACAACATCCCAGCAGCTCTGAGGCCCAGCCAGACAAGGGCACCTGCATGAAAACAGTTTCCCTACCAGCTTCAGTGCTAACCCGCGCTGTCACACAGGCTTTCCTCCACACAGCGAGGTCCTGGGATGAGTGGACTGGTGCCACTGGGCTGGGTTACTTGGGTCCTGCATATGTGCAATGCTGAGGTGGACAAAGCATTTCAGACAGTTCAGGGCCACAGATGAGGTCTGTTTCCGACATTCTACTTGCTGCTTTTCAGGTCAACCACTCCGGTGTGGAAGAGGGACCCAGTGGAGCTTGTGGAGCCCCAGCTGCCGGGGTGGCAGATCCACCAATTTGTCCAAGGGAGCCAGGGCTAGAGGGGAGGTTCAGCTGCCAGGTCTCATGACACGGGGAGAAAGAGGAGGTGTAAAACTGCTGCAGCAGCTCCTGGGGAGGAAGGTGTTGGCAAGAGGGGGAGACGGAAAGCACACACACACACATGTGCAAACACAGAGCTTGTCACTCTTGGCCCCCCCAAGGAATTGTGGCCCTCTCAGCCCATCCTTGCTCAGGTAGTGGTCCCATGCCTCCAGAGATGCCAGGGGTTGCTCCTGCTTGTGTCTCACCTCAGTCTCCAATGCTTATGGTGGAGAATATCTTAGGGCTTTGTAGAAAGTGGCACTGTATATGCCTATGCTAGCTGATGCATCTCCAGAGGCAGAGGTGACAGGCACATGCCTTTGGGCAGCCTTGGGGACCATAGGGCCCTGCATTTACTCACCTTCCCACAGCAAGCAGGAGAGTTCCCAAGTGAAGGCAAGAGGCTGGTACATCCTGAGTGCAGGAAAAAGCTCTAAATCTGGGAAGGGTAGTCAGTCCCCAGCACCAACCCTAGTGAGCTGTGCATCTCTGCAGCAACTAAGCTTCAGAAAGTCAAACATGTAGCAATGACCAGGGATAAATCAGCCTGTGGACTGGATAGCATCCTTCTGTTTCCTTTCTCACCTGCTGTATGTGCCAAGCACATCTAAGACATATTGCCTGTTTGGATGACTTTCTGAAGCCTATAAATCCCTGAAGGATAAGTTGACATGCCTGTCTATTACCCAATTGCTTTATAGCATGGATCCAGATGAATCCAACAGATCTACTCACTGAGTTGCACTAACCACAAGCAGATGACTGTCTGGAGTTTGCCAACCTCCTGGGTCCTGAATGGGTCTCACCAGTGTATGGGGTTATTCCTCCCCAGGTGGAGGACTTTGCAGTCTCTGTTGACCTTCAGGAGGTTCCTTCTCAGCTCATTTCTCTAAGTTTCTGATGCTTCTGACTGTCAGTCCTGCAGCTGACTGTGAAGAAAGGAGCCTGCCCTGAAGCAACACTATCTGGGGATCCTGCTGCATCCCCAGGGGCCTGGATATGTGGCAAGGAAATGGTCTGCAAGAGGTTGGCTCACAAGGGGCAATGGTGTAGGAAGTTCTGTTTAAGCCAGTCAGTGGCTTGAATGAGACTCAAGGAAAAAGGTGCATGAGGGCAAGAGGGGGAGGTGAAAGATACATTTGGATCAGCACTTGACACCGTGGGCATACCACATAAACGTCATAAATTCAGTCCTGGCAGCTGTAGTAATTGTTTCTGAGTGAAGTGGGAGGTTGTATTCTTAGTCTAGGTGGTACTGTCTTAAAATGAGCCCTGGTCTGTGTCTCCACATGTCCCTACACTTGTCTCCAGGTTTCTTTAATGATCTGAATTAGGCAGTTCTGAAGGTACCATATCTGCTGAGCCCCTGTTGCCTCGGTGCAACTGACAGGAAGACTTGTGGAAAGGGACAAGCCAATTCTGATAAGTGAGGACTTCACCCTTCTCACCAGGGCTCCCAGACTGGGCAAGAACTGCAGGGTTTCATTCAAAAGGTTGTGTGCTGTTAATCAGGTTGTCTTATGTTTTACCACTGTAATCCAAGCAATTGAGCACACACTCTGATGGTTAAAGGACATTCATCTCATCGAAGATGGATCTATCATCTGTGGAGCTCTATTTCTTATCATCTTGCCTTCATCCTTCTAGGGGACTTAACAGTCCTGCCAGTCTTACTTGCACTAGAATACTACTGCTGCCTGGATCCTGCTGTAAGACATTGCTGCAGAGATCATCCCTCAAACCAGATAGGTCTGCATGACTTTGTCCAGCATCAAGCAAGTAGCAGAAGGTCTTTCTAGGAAATCATGACTACAGTCCAATAGCAGTTCAGGCATACCACTGCAGAAAGACCTCTCCCTTATCTCTTTGCATACCTAGAACTTGCCTCTTGGCCAGCTAGGTGTCTCTCATTTGTAATGCCGTTTCTAAGGACTTCATTCTTATGTCCTTAACTTCCCTGCTCAGTGTTCAAAAAAGAGAGTGCTGGGGATTCATTTCAGTGGCTAGCGAGATGCAGAACTGGTTGTTGCATTCACCAAACTCCTTTGTAGCCTCAGCCACGACGTGACGCTTAGGAGTCAGTTTTGCAGCCACCACATGCAGCCTAACTGGGGAGAAACAATCAGAGGTTGGTTTGGCTGTGGGCTTTGCTTGCAATTATGAAAGACTTCTTTTGGGAGATAAATGGGTATGTGGTTTTAATAGCTGAAGATTCTCCCAGGAACTGGAAGAATCTTTTCTTTCTTTACTTATTTCTTTTAATAAAGAAAACAGTAGCTGGAAGCATTTCCTTGTAGACAGTTCTTAGCAGCTTTTCTTTTGCTGGGGTTTTGTCTGGGGAGTGGGTGGAAAGGGTTTTCCCCCACCGCAGGAGAACAAAGCCTTTGTAGAATGGTATTTCTGAGCCCATTTAAAGGGCTGTTCTGGTTTTATATAAGT
>NW_008632886.1:49073-54191 GCF_000691845.1 Merops nubicus | reverse complement strand
TTCGGTGTTCATGAGGACATAAATATTTTAGCGGAGAACGCGTATGGCTCTGCAACAGTCTGACTTCCTCTGCCTTTAGTAAAAAAAAAGGAAGCAGATCGGCCTTTTTTGGTACAGACAAGCTTGCCGCTACACGCAAATATTACCTAGGGATGAGAACCAGGGTCCACCCTCAGCCGGCCCTCCGGGCGCAGAGCTTCGCGGGGACGCTCGCCCCCAAGGGGCTTGAGCATCCCTAAAAAAAAAGGAAGGCCCGAGCCCAAAGTGGCGCGCGGCCGCGGCCGCCAGGGGGCGTCAAAGGCTCGCGGGAGCCCCCAGTGCCGTCGTTCGACACCGCCGAGGTTTGGGGACAGCTCGAAAAGTCTAGCAAGGCACTGGAAAAGTAGCGAACGGCGTTCTTTCACAGGGTATCCTGGTGTCCAGCCCCGGGAGGCAGGAGCAGCTCTGTCTCCTAGCAATTCCTGGGAAACAGCAGCTTCCTTCAGTGAACGGCACCTGGCCTCAAAACCTGCCGCCTGGCCCTGGCCTCCCTCCGACAGGGATTTCCAAAGTCAGGCAGGAGGTGGAACGAAAGTTCTGTCGGTGTGTGCCCGGGGCTCACTGTGAGTCTAAGTGAGTCACAGACATACTCCATTCAGAAAGCTTCCAGTCGCTTACACACATATTTTAACTTCTGCTTGAAAAACGGACTGGAAACCACTGCATGAAATAGGCAACAAATCCCAGACTGGTTTTCTTCTAATGCTGAATAAGGACCTTCATAAAAGGAAGGGAACCAGAACCATCCCAAAAACTGGGGTTCTTTTGCTTTGCCTTGCAACCCATTAATCAGCTTTTCTTGATACTGCCTGGCTTGCCCCTGAGCTGTAGGGGTAGACATCCACTTCACCTGTGACTTTTGGGTGGATGGCTGGTACTCAGAAGATGCTTCCATGAGGATTATATGAGTTAGGAGGCTCATACTGTCCAACTGTTTTCTTAAAAGATGGTGCTGCTCTTCAATGAGTAGGTTTGTTACTGTCTTGCACACTTCCAGGGGGGAACTGTTTCTGTGATGGAGCACAGTTTCAGAAGGGGTTGCAGGAGAGAAGGGGCAAGTAGGCAGGTGCCACAGAAGGAAGCAGTGGGAGAGGAGGCTATACTTTATATGGGAACAATTGAGAGTATTGTGGCAGAGAGGGGGGAGTCACTGGGAAGGTGAAGTAGGAGATATGGGAGTGCCTACTTTGTGGCTGATTGGGGAAACTGTGGTAGACAGGGTGACTGTGGCTGCTGCAGAAAAGGGATAGGGCAAGTTCAATAAGTTACTGCCTACACCACTCACTTGACTGTGTCATCCTTGTAGAGCTTCATTTTCAGGTTTATGCAGCCCTTTTCTCCTAGTTGTTCCCCAACTGAAGGACAAAATTGCACCACTTAACAGTTATCTCAACATGGAAGTCTTGAGTACTTCCTTGTTTGCAAGCAGCAGGACCAGAATAGGGTTTTTCTACGTGTTGATAAGTAGTTGGTTGACACTGGGCAGAACTGGGAGCTCTAACAGTGTGGGAGTGGTTGTGTAAGTAGGACACTGGGCAGAATGGTCTGGCCCCCTTTCCTGAGCCAGAGCCCATTACAGCTTGTTGGCTGTGCTGATACGTTCACTGATCCTGAAAACTCAGCTCTCCAAATTGTCTTTTCCCAGCACTCATGTCTAAGACATGAGAGAAAATGAAACAGCAAATGATGTCAACTGCTCCCTCCATTACACTGCAGAAGGGGAGCTGGACTGGGCTGGGATTTCAGCAGGTATATGAAGCAGAGCCTAGATGTGAATAAAGACACAGCTTGATGAAGTTCAGATCTAGATAAGAGGACTGGTCCATGCTCGTTCTTCACCACAGCAAAACCTGCAGGGAGGGAATAACCAAGAGAGCTAGCTTGTGACTTTTTTGACTGGGAGGGAGGTCTGTTCCTGTCTCACTTTTCCTTTTCTCAGCTGCTTGGTTTCCTAGTCTCTGCTCCTCTGCACCAGGCACGGGGCTGATGGGACCTCTCAGCGGGGCTGCACAGAAGCTGTGCACCCAGAACATCTTTGTTGTTGTACCTTTGCCCTCCTGAGTGTTCCAGCTCCCTGGTCTGCAAGAGAGTTTCCACAGGGACCATGAACCAACTATTTTCACTGTCTAACTGGCTTGTCTGCATCACAAGAACTTACCAAGGTTACACATCATTTGTGAGAACTGAGCAAAGAACCAAGTGGATGGTTGTAAGCCTTGCCTGTTAGTGCTTGATGTTACATCAGGCCACTGTTGGCTAAACTCTGAACAGGTCCTGTTTGTCGATTTGGTAATGCTATGGTGCCATTTTAAAGAAGAGAGAACACTACCTGGAGTGTTTGATTTAGGAAAACCTTTTCTGCATTTCAGGGACATGAGAATCTTTCATTTGTGCTTAACACCAGGACCAGAGGCTGACAGGGCCTCTGCCCCTTTTTCAGGAGCCAAACTGGAAGTACCTGTGAAGTGGATGTGTTTTTATTGGCTTTAGCACAGGTGCACTGTTGTGTCTCCGCAAGGCAGAGGGGCTATTTTCAAACCGTTGATGCAAAACAAGCTGAAACAACAGCATCCATCAGAGTACTGAATTGTCATTCACAAGAAGTATGGAGGCAATTTTTGTTTAGATAAAATTTGCTGGTAAGACAGCAATGAACATGAGATATTCAACGTTCTAATAAAATAGTAATGCTGCAAGCTCAGCGGCTCATGAAACATTTACAATCTGCAGCTAGTAAAGTGCGAACAAGAGATTTAAGCACCGCTGTTGCTAGATGGATGGAAACCAGTTAGAAGATTAGCGGGAAGATTATTCCACACAGGTTAGGATGAGGTTCATTAAATGCCTATCAGTTCTCTCATTTGCTCTAAGAGACAAGGAGGGCTGCGGGATTGCACCTGTTGAAGCAGTGCTCATCTTATGCGCCAGTGTTAAGCCAAATGAGCTCTTCTCTTTGGCTTCTAGATTCTTTTGCTTCTCTTGCTTCCCTGCCTCAGGAGTTTGCAGAAGCACTATTACCAGTGCACTCACAGATTCCCATTTTTCATATGGGAAACTAATTAGGTAGCAGACACAGTGGGCTCTGGAGGGGAGGATGAAGAAGAGGACACAGTCAGTAGCCTCAGAGCTCTCCATAAGTTCAGAGGTGTAATAAAGGAGACTTCGCTCACTTCAAACCCAGATAAAAATTACTCACCAGGCAGATGGTTTCATCTACAGTTTGTTCAGTTTTTAACCTTTGCCTGACCCCATTTTGTCATGGGCTACAGCAAATTGCAATCATTACTGTCATACCTAAGTGCTTCTTCACACCTCCTCTGAAAATTAGAGGTAAAAAGGAGGGCGATGGATAAGAACAGACAGGGAAACCCCCAGATGCCTGCCTTCATGTTTCATACGTTACTCTAGTCAAGTGATTCTGATTCTTTTCTACTCAGTTCTTGTATAAAGCAAACAACCCTTGCTTTTTGGTGTCTTACTGTACAACAGGGCTCACTCACCAGGCTACACTGCTTCTTTTAAAACTGGCCCAGAATTATTACAATTTTTGTTGTCAGAAGAAAGCCTGAGCCTTTCTGGACCATGTAATGTGTGAGAAATTCAGCAAACAAATGAAAATTCAAGCAATAAATCTGCTGAAGGAGAAATAATCTTTTTCTGTCTCCAGTGTCCACAAACAATGTAACTCTGTGAAATGCCTGTGCTTTTTTAACACTCTAGGTCAATAATGGATTTGGGTGAAATCCTGATCCTGCTGCAGTTATGAAGTGCTGTTAGCCCTCGTCACAGGCTGTGCCTGTCATGAACTGTATGATTTCAGTCTATGAACAGAGATACAATAATCTCACAAATTTTCATCCAGGTTTTGATCGGCAAGGTGATACATGTCTGCATTGTGCCTGACAAAGGAAAGATCACAGAAGTACTGAATTTGAAAAACTGTGATCCATGTATTTTAGGACTATTTTCAATCCACAAATATAGAATAACACCAATAAAGCCTAAAATGGGAACCAATCCTATCCCTGGTTCCTTGAGTACGCTTCTGAGAGTAATGGTTGAAGAAGAGAGCCCATGGTTTTGGGTGAGAGTGAGGGATAAAGATGTGTAACTGCTATAATAAAGAGCAAAGAAGAGACTTATGGTCTTGGAAACAGCTGTAGAGCCAACTTAAGCTCGCCGAAAATCCATGTTTGAATAGCAGATCAAGTAATTAATGACACTTCTATGAATTGTTGCAATGGGTAAGGGTGGTCAAGGTTGCTAAATGTAAGGGATGGAAGTTTCTGAAATGATTTGGTTGTCAACAGTACAAGTGGTACAGATTGTGTTTGTATTCACAGTGAGGAGGAACAATTGCAGAGGTAAAGTAAACAGATGCACTGAAGCTGAAAGGATAAGGTGAGGGCAATGATCTCAATGCACTGTGATTGCAGTAAAGTCCAGGCTTTGGGATTTTTGAAGTTATTGCCAGCTTAATTCCTTTCAGGAGAGAGAAAGTTGGAGGGAAGAATGATCTGTATTCTTGTCAGCTATGGAAGCTTTAGCATACAGAAGGTAAATAAACTTTAAACAAAATTAATAAATAGCTTCTTAGGGTGCAGTTACAGAAATTTTGAAAATAGCATAGTTGAATTAATTTTAAAACCTCAGAAATAGACCCGGTTTAGGGAAGGAATAAAACCTTAGAAAAAGCCAGCATAATAATGGTAAGTTCAAGTAATTCTGAAAGTCAGTACAGGCCTTAGAGTGTTTCTTTCATGCTGTATTAGCTGGTCACCCTCTTATAAAACATTGCATTAAGGAAATGCAAATGAGAGGGAAACAGGCAACTGAGGAAACTGTAGCATCTCTGCAATTAAAAGCTCTAAAGGACAGAACAGAATGTCATTCCTGTTGTTGAAAAGTGACTGTCATAAAAAAAGAAATTAAAATATTAATCACATTTTAAATAAAAAAAATTTATTGTAAAAACAATTTTTACTGAATTTTAAAAAGTTTTTAAAACTTCATGTTGTGTTTATTGCTGCATTTTCAATTTTCATTGAAAAATAATTTTACTTTCATTAATTTTTTTTT
>NW_008632886.1:23863-49042 GCF_000691845.1 Merops nubicus | reverse complement strand
AGCAGGAAATGTGTCTGAAAATAAGCACAATAGCCAGCAAACCTTTTGTAATGTTATGGAAAACAGGAATTCTGTCCAACTCTATCAACCTGATTAGGTCAGAGCAAACAGGAAGGTGAAGTCGTTTATTACAGTGGCATGTTCTTTAACTGTGATTATGTTATGGGGTCCTCTGATCAAATCCCAGCAACATTTTTCCCAGCTGTAGCTGGACTTGTCCCAAACATAGGACAACTTTGACAAAACTAAGTAGGTCTCTCCTCCTTTCAGAATTCAAGGTAGGTCTTTTCATGAAGTATCGCATCACAATTTATATAGATCCACTGGTTCATTGAGTTCTAGCTCCCAGGTGTCTGAATAAGGCATGGATACCAATGTCTTTGCTCTCTGAACTCCCAAACCACTTTGGAAGCAGGGACTGATAAACCCAAAATGTCCAAATTGATCAAAATAAAGCTGAGTATCTTTAATGATGTTTCTTTGCCTGTTGGAGATTGTCTCTTGCTAGAGGAGGCTTGTGGAGCTCCTGCATTTGACCTCAGTGAAACCAAACAAGCTCCCCCTCTGCAGGACTGTTTCTTAGTAGTTTCACTTCCAGACTTTCCTAAGAGAGCAACAGAGATCACTCTTTAACTTTCTGCATTTTCAATCATGCAAAACTGTCCCAGAATGTAGGGACAATGCAATGGTACTGGGGTAAGGATACAGAGGCCAGCCCCATGAAAGGCTACTTCAGAATCACACCAACACTTCACAGGGATTTCTGAGGAAAGTTCTGTGTATGGACTTTAAATGGACATTTCTCTGAGTTCACTTTGAAATCTGGCAGCCAAACCATAAAACTATATCTTATGCTCTGAGCTATTATTATTATTGATATCAACATTATTGATATTAACAGTAGTAGAAACTTCTGGCATAGGATGTGGCAAAATAATTCTAATTTCATCCTATCAAGATGATCAAACAAGCATGTATAAAGGCCACCTTTAAAAGTAAAACGTTATTAGCATATGGTAGAAAGAGTTTGTCTACTCTGCTTGGGGAAAGCAAGTTACCTGTGTAATTGTTTCCTTAGTGAGGATGCATAAAACTTCTATTGCATTTAATTCACCACAAAACAATTTCTATATTTCATGTCATGGATAGGAATGAAAATGGAGATAGTTCATCAAAGCTGATATGTGATATAAAAAGAGCTGAGAAACCAAGGGTATGAGAGTGCATAAAAATGTTTTGTGTCCTGACCAGTACACTGCTTAAAAAAAAATTTTACAATCAGCCCCAATTGTTCATTCTTCCCATGCAGAAGATACTCACATATTCATTTTTAAAAGGGCAAATCAACCATAATTCAGTTTATAAACTGTGAAGCTGGTTGCGAATGTCTGGATGAATATTCATTAGAATCTCTTAATCTGCCATCGACTGTGATTCATTAGGCATATGTAAATATCACTCACTTTAATTGCCCCTAAACTGACTTAACATAATATTGTCATTAGCAAATTATTAGTTATTTGTGTAACTAATGGTACATTATGATCTACACGTTAAATCGCCGAATATATGATTGCAATTATGATGATGTTTTATGCGGGGTGCTTTGTAAACTATTTGATGAAATATAATGGAGCCAAATCAAATCTGCTATGTTAATAGGACAGTTGTGGAACTTTATTATTATACTTCTACACCTTGGTGACTGCTGTAATACGTGGGCCTTTAGCCCACCCTGTGCCTCGATGGGTTATGGATCAGCTTCATGCTCCATATCCAAGGCTGGTGTGATGTTCCCATACCTGCTTACCCCTTGTTCTACCTGATGAACTCAGTTCCAGTTTATTACTGGTGAGAGTGTTCTAGGCTTCTGTGGTAAGACCTTTTCCCTGAATGGCCAGGTGGAGGGAGCAGAGAAGATGGGCTTTGCAGTGTGAAGTGTTAATGGGCCTTGCTGGGGAGTGTTGGTGTGCATGGTGTGGCAGCATGGGACAGGCTTTCTTCCGGTGCCCATAACCTGCTTATTTTTCTGTAATCTATTAATGCATCAGGGGGTTATATTTTCCCTGCATCTTAACTTGCCAACTCTTACTCACTGTTGAGATGAGAAGTCTTGCTGGGATTGTTTGACCCACCCATTCTCCAGCACTTCCAATAGTTAACACATGGATCAAGCAGCTTTAAAGATGACTAATGATGGTGAAGCCTTCGGTTAGAGTTGTGTAAAGGTTTTTAATTACAAGACTAATAATAGCAGGAATATGTTTGTGCAAAAGGCACTAGCAGTATCTTAAAAGGCTTTTAGTGAGTCTTGTGTCTAAATGGAAATGTATTTATGGGCATGTTCATGTTTATAATCCAAGGAATTCAAGAAAGGGCCAGTTCCCCTTGCCTCATATTTATTCAAGATGCATTTAATATGATAGTTATTTTATTTTTTTAAAAAGAGCTTATTAAGGCACATTTACTAGGAACTAATGAAAATGTAATGAATACAGACCTGCTCACAAATTAATACAAGGCCCCTGAAGGAACATCCTGCATCACTAAGTGGTTCTCCAGCCATTCCTGTAAGCCATGCTGCTCTGCCTGAGACCTCACAGCTCAGGTGCTGCAAACAGGACTGCACCTGCAGTCAGTAGTGTGGAGGCAGTTTCTATCCACTATATTTTTGGCCTTCCAAATCAAATAGGACCCTTAACTGTAATCTGAATAGACGTAAATGTCATGAATGCTGAGGGAACTTTTTCACTGGGTTCAAAAGACTTTGGGACAGATGCAAAATATCACGTTTAAAAAAATGGAGAAAAGGCAACAGAAACAGGCGCTGCTGATGCAAAATGAAAACTATCACATTGGAAATTCCGTTCAGGGGGCTTTATTTACTTGCAGTGTGGACTAAATTAAAGCTGTGGCTTTCCCCTGATTTAGTTAAAACAGTGCGAAAAGCACATGGAAATTATTTTTATATGACCCAGATTGTATTAATTTAACTTAATTTTATTAGAAACAGGTTTATGATAAACAACACGAAAAAGAAACACAGGAAAACAAAAGATCTTGTATGGGATTGAGTATTGATTTTGTGGAAATAGCCTACGTTCTTATACAGGCATTCCCTAAAATTTGCCAGTATCAAGTCTGGCCCCACTGCCAGGCATACAACAGATCTTTGGAACCAACCAAGAGAGTTCAGATACTGTTTAGTGGGTATTTGCAAAAAACTCATGTCAAATTAATTGCAGAATAATTCACATAAATTATTGTCTGGGTAATTTTGAGTAATGACTCAAGCAGGAGAAAAGAACACATTATTGTATAATTCACTCAGCCCTAATAGAAGCATTAATAATGCTCAATAAAGGTAAAATAAATTGCTCCTAGGGATTACTTAGCCCTGTCTCATGCCCATGGAAGGTAGGAATGCTCCTCCATGTTTCGTATGGGCAGAATAAGAAAGAGAAGCAGAAGACAGACTGGGAGATGGGCTGTGATAACAAATATATTTCCAAAGCAGATATAAATGTCAGTGGGTGCTGATGTCTTCAGGGAGGACAGCAGGCAAACTTACCTCCAGCTCTGTCCTTTGACAGCTCCATTCCAGGATCCACTGAGTTCTGCAGACAGTCCCTGGGATTTTGGGAGCTTGCTCCTGAGGGCTGGAAGCTTTTGGAGAGTGGAGGAGGAAGAAAGGAAATGGCCCTTGAGGTCCTGCATGGTGCTGCTCTGCAGGAGGCCAGACTCATTTCCAGTTCTGTCACTGCGATGGTAGAAAACCTCGGATGGATCAGACTCTGCTATAAAGCAGAGACAGTGGTGGGAAAGAGGCATAGGTTTATGGATGCAAAATAAGCTGGTTTGAGAGTGTCCTGGTTTGAGTTAGAACAGAGCTCGCTCTGTTCAGTGATTTTACTTCCCAGTTGAATATTTTCTAACTGCATTTTCCGAAGTTAATGGCACATTTTCACAGTGTCTGCTTCTAGCTGTGATAACGCTCTGTGCTTAGAGTTATCGCCAAGGACTGGTGTGCAGACCAAGGTCACTGCTAAATCCTGTGTACCACACGGAGGGGGGCAGAAAGTAAAAGGCACACCTGTGGGGAGGAGCAGACAGGACAGGTGACACTAAGCTGATCAGCAAGGTGTTCTGTCCCATGTATGTCATATTCAGTGTAATGATGAGGGGTCATAAGGGTCAGTTGCTCTTCTTCAATGACCAGCATCCAAGGAGGACTCTGTCTGTTCTCCTTTCAATCCTAATCTGTGTGTTCCTGAATCCAACTGCTGAATTTGGCTCCCATCAGCCACTTAGTCCAGTCTGGGACTTCCCTAGTTCTTGCCCAGAGTATCAGTGGTAACCGGGATGTAATTGTCATCAGAGGGCTTGGGCTCAATGTTGATTTTGTATATGTTTGTATATATTTCATTTTATTATTATAATTTCATTAAAGCTATTTTAGATTTCTTTTCTAATCCATAAATTTCCCTCCCTTCTTGCCTTTCTCATCCCCTTTGGGAAGGGGAAAGGGTTAATAGAGAGCATCTGTCATTTGTCTAGTGGCTGGCCCAGTGCCTAAACCTTGACAGAGAGATTCCAGCCATCTACTGTGGATTGTACATCAGAAATAATCTGGATTAACTCTTTTGAAGGCTTTTCTTCCTGTATGGATGATTTTGTAGAGCTGCAGCAATACCAGCAGTGGCATCAGTGCCACAGAGGGAGTGGGCTTCATCCACACAAGGACAGGGGCTGAAAACTCTTTCAAAAAAGGTATGTGGGGATACTTTGTAGGAGGCCTACTTAATCAAGAGTTCAGATAAAAGTGAATCAAGTGTGGCCGAGTTCACACATGGGACAAGAAGTTTGGATTTATGTTAGTTGTTACTTAAAAAGGAGAACAAAGATATGATGTTTTTATTATGTTAGAACATTTGGGTTGCTTTTTAGAATTCTTCCTGGTTAATAAACCACCTGCCAAATTAAAATGTGACAATAATAAAGCTGACATAGTCTGATGATTAAACACGATATAAGGTTGATTTTAAATATGAGTAGTTACAACACTGGTAAGAGGTATAGAATTGAAAAATGAACTTACCAGTAGGAAGAAAAATTTCTGGGAAACACATGTGACATAGGTGTCATAAAACATAAACTCATTACTGTAATAGGAGCATTAGAAGAAAATTTCTTAAGGTGAAACAGTATGTTACAAGGGTCCTGATGTTACTGAGCTGGGTTACAAAGCTAAGTAAGACGCCTTAAAAGAAAGCAATCACTTTGATTCCAGTAACAGCAGCATGTTAGCTCTGTCACTTGCTATCTGCCAAAGAAGGCATTTGAGTTTCTGCAGCTGGTTCAGGTTATGTGACATGTTCTTCTTCATCCACTTGCTCCTGGGGGAATAATACTCGTAAGACATTAGTTTTGGTCAGAGGCCAGGGCTATCTGAGCACATTGAGGAAGGGTTGGAAGGCTGGCATAGCTAAATTTGTACTTGCTTTACTTGTAAGAAGTGGGTTCTTACACTGACCTCCTGCACACCAGCAAGAGCTGGAAGCCCTTGTTGGCCATCTCCTTCCCTCCCACCTATCCCTCTCACCTGAAAAAAGAGACTGTATTTGAACTCTTAGAAGGAACTGGTTACCCTTCAAAAGCTTGAAAGTACATTTTAATTTCCTGGTGTGTTTGGAATACTCCTTCAGGACCTGCTTGCTGTTGTCTGTCTTAGGTGTTAGACACATCATGGCTAACATCACCATGGTGCTTCTTGGAGGTGCTTCTTTCCTTCTTGGAGGAAATTTTCAGTCACTACAGAAAGCAAGCACAGCAGTCCCTTAGAATGGGATGTATCTCATTTACTCATATCCAAAAGCATATGTATAGGCTGACTCTGACCACATTTGTAGGAGAAACAATAAGGATCCCTCAGATGTCAAGAGGCAGGTGAGTTTGTGTCCCATGTAGACACATGGACAATTGTGATGGGGTAGAGAGTTGAAGAAAAGAGGAACAAACTGGATAATTAAAAGAGGTTTAAATTCCTTTGGATCCTCACTGTAACTGGCATCTCCTGTAACTTGACCAGTTTTCAAAGTAGCTCACACTGCCTCAGCACATGCCAGCTCAAGCTGAGGTGCCATGTACATACAGCCTGGAATTCCTCCTTGTTCTCTCCTCTTTTTTCTTTTTTTAGAATAGGGCTTACCTAGGACTTTCCTGATATACTAGGGCAGAGGACTCTCCTGATATACTAGGGCTCTCCTCAGGTCCTGCAACAGAGGCTTTGACCTCCATGTCTATATGGGACGTTAAAAATCCCCTTAGGCTGCTCCAATCACCACCTTGGTTTATAGTTGCCAAACAAGATGAGAAACAGTGTTCCCTGCTAGTGTGTAGGAAAAAGATCCAGCTTGTAGGCTCTGTTTTGCAATAAAAGTACCTGACCTGTGCCTCTCTTGTGCATATCTTGTAACATTGTACTGCATGGCAGTGAAATGGTCTGGATTAAACATACTCTTAAAATATGGACAAAACTCAAAAATTACTATGTGGATTGAAACCACATCTGGGGAACATGTGCTGCAGTTAATAGAAAAGGTATGGACTGAAGACCTGACCACATGTTAAAGGCTGCTGGTATTTTCAGTCTTTGGCAAGTAGGTGGAAGGAGGCAGAGAGTAACTGCTAGTACTGCAGTGCTTGCCATCAGGGTCTCCAGGGTGCCTCCAGCTTCAAACCAGCTCTACAGAGACAGTTTCTGAACATGTAAAATCAGGACAATGGTATTTTCTTGCTTTTGATTAAAAAGCACATTGTTCAGATCTACAGCTTAGAAGTACAATATAAAAGGTGTTCATTATTATAATGATAATTTTTGTTAGTGCATATGCGTAAGCACCTAACATTGAGTTGCTTTTAATGATGAATGGTTGATGAGGCAATGCAATTGCTGTAGCAGTTTCTACAGAAATTGCTATTAATCTAAGGAAGTACAACATCACTGTAAATAAACACCCATCACAGAACATGTGCGCCAAGATTCACAGCTTATGAAGAAATCTTTTGGGAGCCAAGTCTGGAGGCCTTACAGAAACAGCAACTGAGCCAGCACCATCACTTACCTTGTTTGATCAGACAGTCTGTGTGCCCTGGGAGTCTGAATCACCCCAAATCAAAATCCCTTAAGTTGTGATACATTTAAACCTGTAATTGCTGAAGATTAGAATTCAGCAGAGAACTTTGCATGACGTCAAGAGGTGACCTTTTTTCTCGTGCAATTGTTAGGACCTTGTAACAAATGCCTAGCACCATTTAACGAAGGAATGACATATCTCTGATATGCAAATTTTTACAGCACAGCAATTAAGCGTTTTAGAATTTTACGATGGTGTTTGGGCTCTATACAACAAAAAAAAGGGCCAATAAAGGGCTGTGATGGATGGGCTAAATCCCACTGGAAATATACCATGTAATCTCACAGAGACAATGCATTATGGATAGCATTGTGATTATTGGTTGTTAGTATCTCCCCCTCCTCCCACCCCTCCCCTCCCTGCAGCCTCCCCCTCCCCTGCTCCTGGCCCCGATGAAAACTGCATGGCTGCCACATTGTTGGGGGCACAGGCCTGGGATACAGATGGGAAAGTTGGGCCATTGCAATCTGCTGTGCACACGGATGACAGTGAAAAGGGGGCTTGCAGCGAGGCAGCTTGTCAGCAGGGGATAGGGCTGAGGGCCATATGCCTCTCTTCTTCTCCCTTCTGTCACTGAGTCTGCTGCCACATCCTGCTGTCGAGGGACACTTTAATGATGAACATGTTTTAAACAGTTTTGCTTACCTAGTGACAGCTTTTCAGGGGGGAGGGGGTGGGGTGTGTCTTAATTAGATACTTTCCACCGGTTTGGTGGGTTGTATTTTTCTGCAGGTGTCTGTCCATCCCTGTGTCCATCCGCTGCCCTCCCTGCTGCAGCCAGGCACTGGGTGCAACTGGGATCCTTGCTTCTAGCCATCCTCCACCCACCACAAAGGGCACGTTGCTTTTAGTCCATGTGCCACTAGGTAGCTGGCCATCGCTCTCCTCATTGCTTGCAATTGTCACCTAAGTCCACTGCGGAGCCGGCAGAGGCATTGTAGCTGAGCGTGGGCTTCACGTGCAGAACGTGCAGTTTCAAGCATGATGAAAGGTCTGTGAGAAAGGCTGATCCTGAAGCAGGAGGACGTCTGCTTGGGAAACGTGATAGCAAGATAAGCGATGGGAATTTTAACTCTGTTTTTGAAAGCAGCTTGTAAAATTAAAAAGAAAAACCATGTCTGACTGATGGTTAGCATGCAAAGTAAAGTAAACATAAAGCTTAAGCAATTTAAAGTCACTCTCTTGCTGGCTTTTCACTGTCCTAGAGAATCAAATAAAGCTTAATTTTTTTACCTTTTTTCCCCCTTAATCTTTCATACCCTTGGTTAGAGCTGCTACTGCAGTATTCTTTTTGGAGAAGGGAATAAGGGACTGGGGAAAATGGAGTTTGTAATTTATTTCAAAGTTTTTTTAGGTGATCAGAAATTCCACCAGTGTATGTTGTGGCCGTAGTTAATAAAGATCAATTAAAAAAAAAAGAAAAAAAAAAAAAAGCAACCTCTGAACTGGTTGCCCTTCCTGTGGAAATCCTCCTCTCAGGGGGGTTCTGAGTAGCAAAACCAGCATGGGGATTCCCTGGCAAGGATCTTTAAACTGGCAAGTCTTTAGGGCAGGGGGAAGGGGAGTAGGTTTACTGGTGCAAATGTAATCCTTCCAACAACACAGAGACCTTCCACCAAGTGTGATCAACCCCTAGGAACTAAAGAAAGCAGAACAGTTTGTATGGATGACATTGTTTCTGCACTAGCTCTGATTCCCATAGTCTCTCCTCAAGCCCCTTTCCCTAATGGTATCCAGCCCTCATGTAGAGAAGAAGACTTCCCTTGTCTCTGCCATTAGGCTAAGAGGGGTCCTAAAGGCATTATGATGTGCCCCCTTTCTTTAGGTGCTCAGAGATGTCACTTAATTTCTAAGCTTTCCTTGCCCTCTCCCTGACTATTTCAGAGAAAAAAAAATACTGAGGACAACAGATGAAATAAACAGCTGGATAGACAGATGGATAGATGGGTAGATAGCTGGATGGAGGGATACACAGGTACACAGAGATAGACAGATAGATATTATTGGGAACTATGTATGGACATGGCTTTTAACCATCAGACAAGTCCTTTGCTAAAATAGGAACAGTCAGCAAAAGCAGTCCTCTTTCAAACCTCAGATCCCAAATGAAGCTAAAACACTTCTTCTGAACACAGCACAAGAGGCTAATTCCAGTTTGGAGAAACAAAACCTGGTGTCAGGCAGTGAATTTATTACAGGATGTGCCAAAATAAAAACCCTCTATAACTGATGGTTTGAGAATAATAAACTGGCAGGTATAAATGGGAAGCCATTTAAACTCTGGACTTTTAAAAATTGTCCTTTTCTCTAAGGTAACAAATATATTTCCTGAAAGAGTCCATTTCTCTCTACAGCACTATTTAGCATATTAAAAGAAAGGGAGACTTCCTAGCAGTGACTCTGAATTTGGAGTGAAATTTGAAAAGAAGTGAGAGAGGCCTTGTAATCTTCATGTTTAAAATATGGCAGGGCATACAGGAAGACAGCCCCTCATAGAACAAGCAGCAGGCTCTGCTAGAAGAAGGAGTAAGTCATCTGAGCTGCATATTCCGCTTCATCCCCTTCATTCCTGTGAGGAAGGGTGCCTTCACGAGGCTCTGCAGTTCCTACCAACAAGGAGAAGGAGCCCAGGCAGGTTAGTCACTTTGTCCTTGAGAGACCTTGACCATGCTGCTTCCTTCCAACTGCTTACCCAGACAGCTTCCTACCTGGCAAATGCCTAACCTAGTCTTCACCTGAGTCAAAATGATGCCTCTGCAATTTTCTCGGTTGCTACAACCCCGTGCCCAGTTCCTCATAAGTGGGGTAACTGACCATCTGGCATGGGGCACCACTCTCTACTAGTTATCAGCTTAGACAAGTGTAGAGAAATGGTGAGTTACCATGTCTGAATCTTCAAGGAAAAATCATCTTTTACCTGAGTTGAGACAGAAGTGGAGAGGGGAGTGATCCAACTTATGTATCATGAGTCAGACAGACTTCTTCATTAAGAGAAGGTTTTTCACAAATTATCCAGACTGTTCATGAAGTTGAAAAATGTTACCCACAAAGTGCACCAGGTATCCTCAGTTTTTTTAAAAAAGCACGTAAGCCCAAAACCCAAGGCCACAACAGATCAGGTTACCTGAATACTTAGCTAGGGTTAAAAGTTCTCAAAGTGGCTTCCAGTTTCAAAGTTGCACTGATTCAGTCATGGAAATCATCTGAGATCATCACATGAGATTGTCTTCTTCCTTTGCTTTAAACTACCTTGAAAGGCAACTAGGAACTAAATCAAATAAATTCCAAACAGTATATTGGAAATCACTAGCAAGGTAATCTCAAGTCACAGGTCACAAGATGATGTGAAACACTACAAAAAGGGGACATTGCTCATTTTGGTATTCTCCATGTAATAAAACTTAATATACATATAAATCCTATTTCTACCAAGTTATGATACATCTGCATCTTCAGTTAACAGTGCTTTATATTTCTCATTCTTAAATTTTGAGCAACCAGTAGATACCATAACTTCACAGGTTTGCTTGCTTTTCTTAAGTGAGCATGAAGTTACTCTTCTTTCCATGCTTGGCAAAGCTTAAGACCTCAGGAGAGTTAATTTACATGATGATGGTTGCAGAGAAACTGTTCCCAGTCTTCAATAACAGAAAGGTATATAGGCAGAAAAAAAATTAACAGAAAGGTTAAAAAGGTCAGACCAGAGACAATTTCAGTGCCTCAAGCCAAATGAAGTATTTCTTGTTTGAATTACAAGCAACATAATTTTAGGCACTATCACAAAACAATGTCAGTGCTGACTAAAATCACTTGTCATTTCAGTGACTGAAATACTATGCTGGCACATGGTCACAACAAAAGTCTATTTTGCTTTTTTGAGTACAGAAATATGGACTAGACTGTGATCACTAGCTCCTTCTATTTTTAAGACAACACAGAAGGTGGCTATTTAAAGAAGATATTGAAAAGAAATCAGCCTGTTTTCTCAGTTAATTTTTATTAAGGATTACTTGTATGTTACAGGATTACCCATGCTTCCACCCTGAGGATAAGAAAAGTCTAAAAGAAAACCTAGGAAGGAAGATCAAAAAGTCTGGGGCTTTCCAGATCCAAGAGATTATAAATAATATGTTTTGGTTTAAGAATAAGCAAAATGCAAATATGAAGAAATCTGTGATGAGGATAGGTGGGTAAACACCTCTTTCTGTAAGGGAAAGATGGTAAATTTAGCAGTAACCAAACAGTTAAGTTCTCCCAGAATGATGTGGGAAATGCATGACTTCACATGGATTTCATTATCTTGGGACCCTGCCTGAGAGCCTGCCAGAAAAGCAATACAAATAAGAACAGTATCTCAGGTTACAATGACAAAAATTGAAATAATAATGAGTTTCTAGCTCAAAACATAAACTAACCTTTAACCTCTAAATTGCTGCAACTGCAAAATAGTGAGTTATTATTTCTCTAAATGTTTCTCTGGACTTTTTTTTTTTTTTTTCTTATGCTGCTGCATAAAAGGGGATAATGAATCATAGTATCCAGTAGCCTTACCCAGTTATGATTCTTGTATATACCCAGTATATGCTTCTTGATCAACTTTGGATGTGTTCATCTTTCATATCTGTATGCTGTTCTGAAAAATAAATCAGTAACTTTTGTATCCTGGTGATTTGGGGCAGACTGTTACAAGTATCTGATTCTGGTAGTATCACTCAAAGACTCAAATGCTACCCAATCTGTATGTGTCGAGGAAAGAGGAAAAAGGTTGGTGGTCATTTTTGTCAGTATGAAAATGGAACTTTGAGGTACAAGATTGCATCGGGAATGCTTCCCTCTTTCTTTTTACCTGCACCAGTTTTTCTTTGATGTTATGTTTGAGGTATAATACAATTATCTTCACAAAGTTACTGTAGAATTTAATTACAGGCAAGAAAGATAACTTCATTGCAAGTCAATGAACTTTATTATGTTTTTAACCCATCTTTTGATGTCTCTGGATTACTTCATGTATCTGGAGTCAGTGTTATTGACTTTACCCCTTCACAGCAGAGGGAAAAACTTTGTCATTAGGATTATGGATGAGACTAGTTGGGGAAAAGTCAAAAAAATCATGTGAGTTTTATCTCAGGTGAATTCCCATAGTTCCCACTAACATTATGTGTAAGCTGAGACAAAGAGGAAAAGGGTAAGGTGAGGCTTTTCTGAAAGAAGACACTAAGGCACTATGGAGTGAATTAACCACAATGTCAGATGAAGATGTGGAGGCTGAAGTAGATGCCAGCACCCCATAGGAAAGCAGAGCCAGCTGAGAAAGGCTTAACTGCAGCAATTGCTTTACTTCTGAGTAAGAGTAGCTGCCTGATGATTTAATGCCCTTAGATTTACACACTCTAATATCTCTCACTTCGTTAATTTGTTTCATGTTCCTGAACATCCAGGGGTCTGCTGCGCTTAAACAGATCATTCTTCTCTACCTTAGTCACAACCGGGTGACAGCCGTGGTGGCAGAGTGACAGAGAATCAGGGCGGTGATGGATGGCAGGGAAGAAATGTGAGGGGAAAGGAGGTGGGAAGGCAGAGGAGCTCAACTCCTGAATCCCCCTGCCCCCAGCTGGGGGGACCAGGGCTCTGGCTTGGAAGAGGGGCAAGGGCACCCTGTGTGCAGAGATGGCCAACGAGTGTGCAGTACCTGCCAGCGAGGCCCTAAGCCCAAGCAGTCAATAGATGGCACTGCTTGGTTTAGTGATGCATTTTTGCAGATTTGGGAAGAAAGGCGGGAAGTTGCTGGAGGTTGCATCTTAGCCAGGCTCAGCTCTACCTTCTATGACTTAAATTAAGTAGCTGTTACTCAAAGTGCCCCAAGAAGGGACTTGTTTCCTCCCCACAGTAGTAGAAGTGGGCCAGCCTCCCAGGAGCACAGAGGCATTGAAGAATGGTGGGTGACAGCCTCCTTCTCCTCCCTCTGTAGGTAAAACCACAGCTTCTGGTTTGGAAACAGCTCCTTTCTTCCTGTGAGCTAATCTCCTGGAAAATGTGAAGCATCCAACAGGTCCCAAGGGCTGGTCCAGGATTTGTGACCACTGTTGGGCTGCTAGGCACAGGAGGCGCTGAAGGAAGGTGTTTGCTGAATTGGTGGGGTGACCTGCAGGCAACTGGGGGGTAAGAGGAGCAGCCTGTTTAGACAGTTAACTGTTTGATAAAACCATATTCATATACCCTTTATGGTAGGGATGTGTTTCCAGTCTATTGATACTCATTTGTAGAAGCTATTAAATGGCAAATATATTAATCCCATTCAACAAATCACTTGTGCAAGGGACTAAATACATCTAACACTATTAACATTGTTTACTTTGCAGCAGAACCTAGGAGACCTTGTCAGAGATTGCACTCATTTTGCTAGGTGATGCATGAATACAAAGGAAAAAATTTGTCGCTCCTCAACAGGAATGTAAGAAAACTTACAGGTTGGAAGTAGCTTGAAGGCAGCTTCAGAGAAGCCCAAATGTGCTTGAAATCCCAAAAGCACAGCTGGCAGCTAGGTTTGGCCTTTCTTTCATTAGAAAATCCTACAGTAGCTCAAGACCCTACTCCAAACCACAGCTGTAGGCAGCAGGGAGCTAAGAGAGGGTCCCAGCCCTGGCTGGAGAAAGCCACCCTTGCAGGAGAATTGTTAGTGACTTGAGTGGGAACAGATTGCAATTGCCAGGTTCTGGGATTTAGTATCCACATACACACTGGTGTGTTTTTTTAACATTGCTCCATAAGGTAATTTGGGGTTTTATTCCATGTATCCCAGAGTGGCAGGGATGAAACTAGGTTACAACTGCTTCTAGTTGCAAAATTTAAAGGTGTTTTTTTGCAATCAGAAGGATGTACTTATTAACAACTTACCCAGTTCTTATCAGGAGTAGCCAGGAAGGCTGTGAGGCTTTGCAAGAGCCTTTTCTTATAATAGTCCCTGGTTGCAGGTGCTTTGAAAGCAGAGATGAGAGATATACCCTTGCAGAGAGGGTGAGGATTTTTCTGAAAGTTTTATCACATTGGTACTCTGACAAATCCTGCTAGATGATGGTAATAACAAGCATTTTGTATACATTAATCATCCCAGGGTACAGCTGGCACCATGAGTGTGAGGTGGTAAAGGCTTTGTCGGTGAATTCACTGCAGTTCATTTCAGATCAGAACAACAGGAAGATTTGCAATGTAACTTCACTAGAGACAGACAAATAAAGCTGAATTCAAAGGCAGAGATTTTAGTTACAATATTTAAGAAAACGTTAGTACAAGGAAAGCTGAAAGGTAGTAATGCTGCATGGTGGAAGTCCTCCTGAAGTGAGCAGTACTGAGCAGGATGAGGACAGCTGTTACACCAGGGCCTTCCTTGCAACCTGGGCTCCAGTGCTGCTGACACTGGTGGGGAGAGCTAGCTAGCAGGACAAAGGACGTCTGTATAAAATACTAAACTTTCCCTTTAACTTTGGAGATAGCTCACAATGTAGATAAACTTTAGATATCATAAATAAAACAAGGAAGAACAGCCTTTTATCTTCTTTATAGTTAAAAACAAAAGGCTGGAAAACCATCTTAACCCCTAAATGTGCAACTGGCCTCAAGCGATCTCACATATTTGAGCCTGGTCGAGGCAATGGAATGAAGCAGCATTATGCAGCTCCTTGCTCCCAGCTGAATGCTGGCATGATACATTTGACATAACTACATGTATGATGATTTGGTTTTTATCAGCGTGTAGAACAAAAGCAGAGAGAGCATATGTGGATATGTGTGGTATGGCAGGAAATATTAAGTTCTTCAGTCAGTTATAACCCAATGTTGGTGCAAAATGAAGTTATCCTAAAGCTGCTGAAGCTCCAGTGGCTTCATACCACAGGTAAGTCTGATCCAGAGCTGTTGTATATCTGCATATCTGTTGCTCTACATACAGCATGCCTCTTTTCATGTCACTGTGTACCTAGCTGCTTATTTAATTGCCAGCATGTAGAAGTAGTAAAAAATGCTGACTGAACTCACTCACACATTCCAGTCACCACATTTAAATTTAGTAGGCAAAAATTCCTGAGTGCGATGATTTTCAGTTTGACTTCAAATAATATATGTGGACATTAGTTGTGTATTATTTTCAGGGGATGGCAAAGCCAGAGTGTACTCATTCTGAGCAAACAAATGTACTTGCTCAGAGTGGGGAAAGTCCAGGGGAACTCAGCTGAAGAATTACTTGGCTGCATAGGAGATAATCTACCATGACTATCTAAAAGAATAATGAAACATTTCAGTGAGAAATAAGTCAAATTAGAGACTATTGCATATATTTTAGATTTCCACAATCTGCTGGATCTTTAACTGAAAAGTTTACATCTTTTATCAGAAAATTAATTTCTTTTTCACAAGTTCCACTTAGATTTTGTTGCTAATAAACCGAAGGATGTAAATACTATTAAGTACAAAACAGCCTGCTGCATAATTGTTTCAAAGCAATTACAGATTATATCGAGCCATTTGTTGAGCAGAAACAGTTTTTTCCAAGACACTAGCTCCCTGTACCTTGAAATTTTATTAGTGTAAGAATTTCATGCACCATATGCTGTAATACGAGACTAGCTGCAATTGAACAAACAACTTTCTGATATATAAGTGAATGATAACCTGATTTTAAATGTGTTTATCTAATGAGATAGTAACTGTAATTTACAGCACATATAAAAACTCCCACTGTTACTCCTGGTGCACCTTTTGGCTAAAAAGGGTGATATGCTGAGATATGCTAATGAATATCGTCTTGGTTTTTACCAAGTCAGTAATAAAATTTGCATTTGATATTGTGCACAGTAAACTGGGTTATTAGCCTTGAAAATGAGTCCCATAAAATTTAAATATAGGCTTAAATCATATTAACTGTCCTGTAGATTTTCTGAGAGGCTTTAAAGCATTGTCCTCTCATTCTATAGCACTGAGCATGCAGATGTCATTTTGCCTTCAGGGGTGCCCCAAAATAAGCACATATTGGAGCCCGCAGGATGAACAGCAGATCAACCCCTTCTTCTTTCCTGCCTGGGGAACTGGTTGCAGTTCCAGGCCCAGGAAAACTGCTGTGGGAAGGGGGAAAGGAAAAGGAAGAAAGTGATGTTGCTCAGGTGCTGCCCCTGGGCTCAGGTGAGACACAGCAGTGGGTTCAGTCCCACGTGTCCAACCTCATTGGTCTGATCATCAATGACCACACGCAGGGGAAAAGGTTTGTGTGATGACTTCATGTCTGGTGGGAAGGTGGTTCTGTTGGTTCAGAGCAACGCTGTTTCAGCGGCATGGCCATGGTGGAGACAAGAATTTGACCCCTGATGCTGTGAGTATGTAGAAGGTATTTGAAAGACAAATGGATCTCTACCATAGACAAATAAATCTGAACCACAGTGCCTTCAGAGGACAAATTGTTGGAGAGGAAGATGGACAAATCTGAAGCTCAATGGCCTGTCTCTGGCCAGAGGGAAGCCCTAGTCCAAACAGCATGCAGAGACAAGCAGCGTGTTGAGCTTGGCTCTGCCCAGCACTAGGTGTTCCTGCACACATCAAGACTAGGGCTTAAATGTTTTAAAACAGTTTTTAAAACTCATATGTGTGTTGAGAGGAAGGCAGCATGCCTACAGGTTGCTTCTGTGGTATGTAACATCTTTTCATTCACTTTATGATCCAAAATCCACTTTTAGTAAAGACTGATGTTTTCAAGGAAAGGACATTTCTTGCTACCGTTGTCCATCACCAGTGCGATGATGTCTTTTCTTACAGAAAGGGCTATCTAACCATGACATATATAAGAAAAGAGAGTTGTTTTGCCTCTTGTTTCAGCCACCGTAATGTCACAGTGTTTGCTAGGAATCAGTCTCTTATTCATAACTGGTTGCTATGACAGTTGGAAAAGCTTTGTCTCAGAAAGAAGTCTCTGTCTCACTCAGTCATGTAATGATAACGTTACATAATATTATGGCTGTAGCACTGGCTATGTATCCATCAGGAAGAAATTTTACTTTGAACCAGGACATGAGTCAATGTGAATTGTGAATTCCATGCCAAAAAAAAAGGAATGAACCCTGTTTGCTTATCTGTGAGAAGTCTTCTACTTTTACAACTCAAGTGTAACAGGGAAAAAAATTGCAGCCTTGTGACAAATAGTATTTATTATGAAATTCCACCTCTTCTTAGAGGTTAAATTGTCTGGGCATGGTGCAAAGTATTATGCAAACTGCTCCAAAGTATGATACCTGGATTGGGCACTAGCCTGTAACACGGAAGTCTACAAATGTCCCCAGCAGTGAAGTACAAAGGCTGGTCTTTGTATTTACGATTTAATAAGGTGTAACATAATATTTTTCAATAATACTGTCCTAAACTATATGAATACCTGAAAAGTGGAGGTAAACACTGAACAACAACAACAGTACTGTGGGCATTAGAGCACTTGTGTCAGGAGACAGTGATTACCTACTCAAGCAGACCTGTGGTCCATCTCCTCTCCTCTGCTTTCCATGGCAGTGATTGGTCCTGACTGCTTCAAGAAAGAAACACTGTGGTAAAGGGGTGGGGGTAAGTGGCACAGGATGTGCTGCCTTCAGAGTAGGGCTCACCCTGACACTGAGAAATCAGAGGCTACCATAAGGTCTGAAGTATAAGGTTGAATATCCCAACCATGTTGCTGTTGTCATTGATTATTAGTAACTCCAGAAATTCTTTACAGTATTATTAAAACCAACCTTTTTTTTTATTATTTTAACACAATCAATATTACATTTATGTAAACAGGAACACGCTTGTCTTCCTTCTGCTGCTCACTGTACACAGTATTGTGACATGAGGATCCTGTGATGCCTCATCAGGCTAGGCTGACTGCCAAGAGCCAAGGGCTTGAAAAGTGGAGAAAAACAAACAAACAAACAAACAAACAAACAACACCAAAACCCCCCAAAACAACAGAAAATATGAGAAAAACGTTCTCCTAGCCATGGAAAAAGGATTTCCTGACAGCCTGGTGAAGTTTCGTATCTGGGCTCTGCACACTCAGGGAGTTTGCACGGCACTTGCCGCAGTACTCCGTCTCCGTCCGTTCCAGCGTATTACAATTTGGCAGGCACCCGAGCTGCATTATGTAGTGTTAAAAGAGGCTGACACTTCCTTTGGCTGAGACATCTTTCCCGACTGAGCCTTCCCCGCTCAGCTTAAAGAAGAGGAAGTACCAGGCTGGTTCCTCTTGTTTGACTGCTAATGACACAGCTCCACAGACCACCTAGCAGGCCCTTCCTGGTATGGCTGGCTGAGCAATTAGGTGATTGCTTTATTACTAAGTTTATCTAAAGCAACTGTAACATTTCTAGATAAGGATTCCCCAGGAAGAAAATGAACTACCTTAAATGTTAATCACAGACTTGGGACTTGCTTGACTTTTGTGCCACTAGGAAATTTTCTTTTGGAAAAGTTGATGAGAGAAAGGACATAAGTAGGGTCTTGGACACTGGCTGAATCGTTTGGACTTCCCCTCATTGCTAAAAGCATTGCTGAAAGGAGCCCTTCATCATCATTAAGGACCCCATGGTATCATGACTATGAGCTGTGGTTGAGGGATCATGCCTGACTGGGACACTCCACAAGCACAATGTCAGAATAAGGAGAAAACCCTAATTGCATCCCTGATCCACCTGAAGGCCTGAGATCCTCCTCACTCTTTTCTGGCAGAGATGGCCTCTCTTTCTATGCAAATGTTACCCAGGGGAGAGTGAATGGGAGAGAGGTGGTTTGCTAGTGGGGGTCAGATCTGGGGCTCCGCTTACTTACTGCCATGGTATGGAAGGAAAATTGCAACATCATTGGATGAGCCTCAGTCTATCTATTCGGAAATACCTTCTGCTGCAGGTATTTCATGAAAGAATTGGGCATTTTTTACCTGAAACAAGATGGTGTTTTCAAGTTATTTCTCACTGAGTACACTGACTTGTGAAATAGCAACGTAAAGGAGTGAACACACAGAGAAATAAAGACAGTTTAAAGAAAGATAGTAAGTGTAGGTAGAGTGCCTGTGTTACAAGTAAGTTATCTCCTTTAGCTTGTCTGGCTCATCACAGGTAGGAGGCATTAAAGTGAAGCAGCAGTAGAAGTCGTGCACATAGAAGCTATTACACAGGTTTTTTTTTCTTCTTTAGGCTATCCCCATGTATCCTCAAAATACAGAGGGTCCTGATCATTTTAATCCTCAGTCCTGGAATGCCTCTGTCTGTACCACCATATTCTGTTCCTGTTGTCACTGCGAAGTGTAACAACACTGGTGCTGACAATGGTTTATTAGCTGATTTATAGGGGTAAATCAGGGGTAAATTGAGCCCTTCTTTAGACTGCTTTGAGTTCACAATGCCAAGATATGCTGAGCATAAAAACTCATGTGGGGGAAAAAAAGGGCCAGAACAATACTGACACTGTGTGGAGTCAGGTTATATGTGCAATCATGCAATCTCAGGAGGTTTGTGAAGAAAACACAGCATGCAGCATGGTGTTCTGGTGCCTAAGCACAGTATCACCCATTGTGTTGGCTCAGAAACATTGAAATCTTTCTGTGGAAAAAATAACACCATAAGTAAAATGTTACTATTTGATTGGAGGGGGGAGAACTCTTACTAAATCTACACTCAAGTTTTCAAGAAGAGCATGAAAGATGAAAGAGAGAAAAAAACTGTGTTGATTTTGTTTGGACCACTACTTTTTGTAAATTTGTTTACTGTTCAACATTCTTTTACCATTTCTAGATATAATATTTGGTTTCAGGGTTTATAAATATACTGTGTGTTTATTAACCCTTTATAAAGACATGCATAAATTTATGTATATATGTATATACACACTTATGTAAATACACATGTATAAAATAAAGCTAATTCTCAGGTCTGTACACACATCTAGAAAGAGCCAGACTTCACCCTGAAAAGCTTTTGATGCAAAAGACAGAAGAATGTGAATGGAAAACTGTATCCCAAAGTTTGGTCAAAGTTCTATAACTGTGGTATATACAGGCACAGTGTTTACAGTGCGGAATCAAAGTACTAGTCTCATAGAAAGGTTGGTAGTACTGCCAGCTTAGTTTTTAACCTGCAGTTTCACATCAGAAGCTGAGAATATCCATGTCTAAGTTCGTACTATGCCTGAAAAAATTTCTCAGAAAATCTTAACATTTTTTGTACAACAGTTTGGTTCTTCTACAGAATTTCCAAAAGTAGTAACATTTTCTTATTTCACAAAAAGGTGTTCTTTGTATGAGTAAGGCAGTGTAGTCAGCTCTTCTCCCAGTTGCTGTTTTCTTTTTTTTATGCTTCATCTCAAAAAATTCTGTGTCTGTGAAACTCTCTGCTTACAGTAAGAGAAGCTTTCTGGCCTGCATGGTCACTGTGGGAAATCAGAAATCATGAATGACCAGTCTCAAAACCCAAAAGAAAATAAAAATAATAATTCATTTTTTAAACAAACTGTATGTTTGTGTGGGTTTAGTTTATGATGAGTCAACACCTGATGTAATGTGCAATGGACTGTCTTTCATCCGTCATCATTATTTAGACAACGTTGATGATACTGGGTCAGTCTGGCCTGAGACCTGGGATGCCCTCCAGTCCCAATGCCAAGAGTCCTTCCACACTGGCTGAGTGCTTGCCCAAATCTTTCTGCAGAGGCCTCTGTGTGGAGGCTGGCTAGACATACCAAACCCCCCCTCAGACCCAAGGGTGAGCTGGACACCCACAGCAGCTGCTGAACAGATGTTTTCAGGCACCTCTGGAGAGGCTCAGTGCAGAAACAGAATCCTGACAACTGTATAGTTTTGCAGGTGACACCCCATTGCTTTCAGCCCCGGTGAGAGCCTGATGGCTGGTGCTGCTGTTCCTCTGGCCCTTCCCTGGGCTGATAATCATCTTCCCATTTAAGCTGGACTGAGAAGTGGAGATTCTGGCTAGTTCCTTCACACATGATAGATGCTGATGTTTCCTTCCCTGACCATGATGCATGCACAGTATTCTCTGCATCACTGGGTTATACCATTAGTCAATGCTTTACATCTAGAGTATTTTCTTTATCTAGTATGCTTGCAGATAGAGAGTGCAAAGGAGTGGAAGCTCACTCATTGCACGTGTTTTAGCCTATGGGACACTCCTCTGCAAGCCCAGTAGTTGTATGTGGCATTTCTAACTCCAGCTGCAGTGATTTAAAAACCATGAAAACAAGTTTCCCCTTAAGCCATCAAGATACCATGTATTACTTCATGAGGCATGCCTTTACTGTAAACTCCATCAGAGGGAGGAAAAGTTGAGTTAATGAGTTTATGACTGGCAGAAGACATGAACAGGTGTCATGGACTCTGATCAAGAGCAGGATTAGTAGCTCAAAGTAAATCCCTTTACTGACATAATCTTCACTGTGAAAAGAAGAGGGAAAAGCAAGAGGAAGGAAGTTTCCCATATGTTAAAATAAAATATTCATTAATTATAGCTTTTCTGGCATTGGCTCTATAGCAAAGTGAATTTTTGCACCAAAGTCTCCCAAAGACCTGCTGCAGCCCAACACAGTTTTATCCGCATCAGCTGTGGGCATGTTTTCTCTCAAAAAAGGACAGAAGGGACAAAAAAGACAGATTTCAACCTGCCCTTGCCACTGATGTGAACATTGGTAGTGTCAGTGCTCGCCAGGTTTTGCTGGCAATGGGTGCCCCATCCAACTGTGCAAAGGGAGCAAAATATTCGGCTGGTCTGGGAGTGTGCAAGGCACCAAATATTCCAGGGAAGCAAAGCTGTAGAGCTGTGCCCGCCGCCCTCCCACACTAAAGCGCCATGTCCAGTGTATCTGAGAGGGTTTACAAAGCCCCTCTGGGCTAGCAAGGTCCGTGTGAGGCTAATGCAGGGCTGGGCTGCCACAACACTGGAGGCATTCAGAGAAGAGGGCTGCAGTTGCTGCATAGACACATTTGGCCCAGGTTGCCAAAGAGGCTGTGTGTGTTACTGCAGAAGAGTACACTGCCTGCCACTGTTGGGCTATTAGTATGGAAATGAGGCATGTGTGTGACAGGTGGCCTTACAACCAACACAATTAACTTTCTCCATTAGCTGACGCACTGACAAAACAGATGCAGCATCAATAAGCACCAAAAAACCCACAAACACTGAATAGGAATGACACGTTGCACACCCCTATTATTTATAAGGAGGAACAGCATAATTTCTTTGGATGAGGTGGTGAATGGGAGGCAGTTGGGTTTTTTTCTCCTCTGATTATGATATTTGTTTGCTTTCTTATAATTATTATTTTAATCCTGAACTTTATAGAGACGTCGCTGTGGAATTTAAAGAGCGTACAGTAATGCCCAACAGACTTGGGAAGGTTTGTCACAGCTGTGGCATAGGAAGCACACAGATCCTTTTGATAGGAAATAATTCAAGTTGCAGAAGTCATCTGACCAGAAGCAGGAACACCAGGCTCTGAACTAGAGAGAATTGCCTCCCAGCCCTCCAGTACAGCACATTTTAGTTGCCTCTGACAACTCTGGTAAGGACAGTTAAGGTGGAGCAGCTGGTTGTATCCCTGATGTGAGTTAAAGGGCTTGTGACTCAGCTGAAAATGTGGGACTGGGGAGGAAAGCTTGGCATGTTAGATTGCAGCAGAGGAGCACGTCATGTTGGCTTCAAAGAAAATTGGTTTAAACATTGGTTGTTCATAAGAAGTAAATGGAAAGAAAGGGTAGTTGATCTTGGCTTTAAATTTCCTGGGTTCTTTTTCAGTCAGACAGCTATTCCTGGTGATATGTAAGAACCATACTGAATATTTAAATAAAAGCAACAACCTGAACTGTCTGAAATGCAGAACTAATGTAATAACAAAAATTTACATAACGGCCTCCTTATGTCAGCTGGTATCTCGTGAAATATTTAGAGATGCACTGAGTAGCATCCTTGGCACATGTGAACTCTCATCAGCCATTGGCTCTGCTGGTCTGCACCCAAGTTTTCCCAGGTTAAAGCCACCAAAGATCCCATCCCGTACTATCCTCATACAGAAACATCCTGGAACAGAATGTCGACTGTGGGGTCACCCTGGCAGCATGCTAGTTCATGGCATATAGTTCAAATTAGGAGGATGTTTGAGGAGATGAAGCACCCAGTCTGTAAACCAGCCCAGTACTGCCATGATTCAAACCAATTGGCTGTCTTTCACTGGCCTGTGAAGTGATAGGTGGGAGGCAGCTCCACACCCCTACAGGCTGCTGTGGCAGATGTGGGCACAGTCCTTCAGGCACAGGAATGGGGTATGTTCCACACCTCTTCTTTAACAGTCCCTGCAGGTCACAAATCAGGAAACAACATGCTGAAACCTTCATGGCCATGTCTACTTTGTGTTTCAAATGTGAGTTTCCAGGTATCAGCACAGTTGTGAATTTAATTAAAGCTAAATTCAAAACAAAGACTGAAACAAAACAAAACAGAACAAAACACCCAACAACAACAACAAAACACCAACAAACAAACAAACCCCCAAACAACAACAACAACAAAACCCAAAAAGGACAGCATCCATATTTGCCATGGAATTCACTGCTGTCTGCTTTAACTCAATGGAAATGTAACATTGTGTCCTCTATCTAGTTTTCTATGCCACACCTGTGTGCAGGGACATTTTTATATTGAGATTAAGTTCCCTAGAACCCATGGCATACATGTATAACAGATATAAATTTTAGGATCTTTTATGCTCAGATGCCAAAAAATGGAAGAATATTTGTCAAGTGCTTCATTTTATTAAAATAACGTCATATTGATATTGGTATTGGTATTGACATAATATTAATATCACATGGGATGCAAGTCCAGTACATTTTAAAGCATGAAATCTTACCTAGAAAGTAGTAACTCTCTCTCTATAATAATTACATGAGCTGTTAATTTTATTATTTTGTGTGGTGCCTTGGGATACATGCCATGAAAGACCCCACTATGAATGCATAGTTTAATTGATTGAATTATGGGGCATCCAAGGCACAAAAATCTACTAATGTAATTAGATGCCCTTAGTTATGCATTTCCTTGTCCCTTCACTGTAAAATCCATTTCCAGCTCTGGTGTACAGATGCCTGGCACTGTTGAGTTTCAATTTAAGGATCTTTCGGGATAATCCCAGCCACATAAAGCTGGCTGGACTTTCCTGTCACACACTCATCTACCTGACCATCTAATTGCTCTCAACAGGTAGGTGTTAATAAGGTGGCTGGAATGGAGGGTCTCCAGAGAGAGGGATGTGGAATGGTGTGAAGGTGGGTTGTTCTTAATGGGAAATTCCCATTCTCCTGCCTCTCTGTGACGAAGGAGTTGCAGCCAGGTGATTGACAGCCAGGCAGCCTGTTTGCTCAGGTCAGGAGGCCTCTTCCCATTCAGCTGTGCCATGAATGGGTGGCTGAAATTTGGACACCATAACACCCTGAATTTCCTGGTTCTTCCTGTTCTCATTTGCTGGTGAGTACTGCATAAAAGGCTTATGGGGAAGTTTCATCTGACAAGTTTTTTTCCAATTGTATAGATTTTATTTATTTATGCACAGGATTCAAGCAAGTCTTTCAGAAGGAAAGGAAGATTTTTAGACCTACCCCAAAATAAAGAAAGGAGGGGAGGTGGGGCTGCCCTTAATTGTGATCATTTGCCTGTACAAGCAAATAGCCACTTCTTCAGGTGCACATGCAGAAACATCCATTTCAATAAATGTCCTTAGGAAAGCAAAGAAGAGAAGTGATCAGAACAGAATCAAAGAGCTATTCAGCTATCCACTCAGACAGAATTAATTGTTCACATATTTGTCCATCTGGAATCATAACTTTTCCTAAAAGGCTTTTTGCTTGTCTTGCTTCATCCTAAAGATGCCTTTTTGTTTGATTTTGAAAAAGTCAGGAAAATTTATTGAACAGTTATCA